>NW_024526154.1:0-1198 GCF_017590135.1 Pyrgilauda ruficollis | reverse complement strand
CTTCGTCTGGGAACCCTGCAAACACAAACATCTACGGACTCCAGCAGGCTTGGAAAGATGGTGGAAGTCATTATCCAAAGGGATTTAGATGAATATTCCAGTGCTATCCATCAGAAATCCGTTTGCTTTGTTAAATCCTTCCTTTTTCCAAAAACCAAAAATTTCCCTCTGCTGTGGCAGCTCCCCGATATCGTTCTCCCAGATTAAATAAGTGTCACTGTGGTCCTTTGATCCTCCTTTCCCATTTCCAAGAGTTCTTCCCCCATTCCTTGTCTTGTCAGGTTTCCTTATTCTCCTGAAAATTCAGAAATTATCCTAATTTCTCTTCCTGGCTATTTTTGCAGCACCTTTTCTACAACATCCTGACATGACCATGCCCTGGATGGTTCTACCTGACAAACGCAACCTGAATCAAAAATTAAAATCACATCTCCCGGTCACTGTGAAAACCAGAATTCCTCAGGAATTCCTGGGAATCCTGAGGAATTGCTGGGAGTGGAGATAAGCAGGAGGAAGGGAAGGGCTCCAGCCAGACCCAGCTGTGTGTTGCTCATGCATTTCCAGGAGGGCACAGAGGGATATCAGGTCTCATTCTCCACGGGGTGGAATACGTCCAGAGGAGAGAGCCATTCCATGATTCTCCAGCAAAAATCAGGAAAATAAGAAAAAATCTTGCCATTTCTGGGAGTCAAAGCACCAGAGATCATTTTTTAAGGCTGTCTGCAAATATTTTTTCTGTGTTGTCCAATGCCTGTGGATTTCTTTCCTGTGGGGTGAGGATCTGAGGTGATCCTGCTGGAACAGATTCCACTTAGCAAATCCAACGGCAGGAAAACCCCTCAGGAATCCAACATTCCCTTCTGACAAAACCTGATGCTGAAAATCCATCTACTTTTCCTCCAATACCTTCTGGACCTCCCAGATATTTTGATTTCCAGGTGACAAAACTCGAGATCCTGGAGACAGCAGCTCTTCAAGTGTAATAGCTGATGGTTAGGAATTCCCTGCTGGAATTTTAGATGGGATATTGGGAAGAAATTAATTACTGTAAGGGTGGAGAGGGCCTGGAGTAGAATTCCCAGAGAAGCTGTGGCTGCCCCTGGATCCCTGGAAGTGCCCAAGGCTGGGTTGGATGGGGTTTGGAGAAATCTGGGATAGTGGGAAACGTCCAAGAGGATTGAAGAAGATGATGTTTCAG
>NW_024526153.1:0-1199 GCF_017590135.1 Pyrgilauda ruficollis | reverse complement strand
GGATTTCTCCCCAGTACCTCATCAAAACCTGCAGCTTAAGGTCAATCCCCCTCATCCCATCACTCCATGGCTTTGTGGAAAGTCCCTCTCCAGTTTTCTTGTCAGAAGCCTTCCCTTCCCCATCTTGCTCCTATATCTCATTTCTGCCTCTGAGATAACTTTTTGATTGAAACCAACTGTGCCTGCAGACCAGCAAATAAGATTAATGAAAACAAAATAATAATAAACAACCCCCCTCTTCATAATATAATACAATCTAATACAAATTAAAACCCATATTTTGAAGTACCAGGAACAAGTCAGTCAAAGCTGACTTTATATTTCCAAAGCACAGAGAACCTTTGCACAGATTCTCAAAAATAAACCATTTTCATTTCAAGTCAAAATCCCAAAACTAGAATGGAAATTCTAGTCATACATACCTTATCCAGAGTTCAAGGAGCGTTTGGGAAACACCCTCAGGCACTGGGTGGGATTGTTGGGTGTCCTGTGCAGGGCCAGGAGCTGGACTGGATGCCCCTTGTGGCTCCTTCCAACTCAGGATATCCTGAGATTTTATAATTCAATTTTTCACCAGTTTTTGTCTATCTAATCCCTGGGAAGAGCAAGGAGTCAGGCTCCAGCCTGCCCACCAAGAGCATTCCAGCAGCTCTGCTGCCAAAGGGTAAAAGCATCTTCTTGAAGCATCTGCAGTTCTCAAATAAAAGGGAACATCACTCACTAAATCAGCATAAAACAGAAGGTCCTGGCCTATGGATTCTGTTTTAATATGGACAGGTTGGAGCTTACAAGTAGCACTTAGAAGAGTGAAAGAATAATGAAAAACCCAACACGAAGACTTCTTTGTTGTGAAGAGCTTAAAAAAGTTGAGGAGCAAATCAAGGACCCAAAAAATGGTGAAAAAAAAACAGAAACGTCCCCAGAAAACTTCCAAGTGTAGTCCTAAGTTTGAGAATGACAGCATCCCGGAGTATTTAACAATTTCCACTTAAGCTAATAGAAAGACTGAACTTTAATTTCCATTGAATTACTGCCAAAAGCTTTCCTTTACCTGAGGATGGAAAAAGCATTCTCCCTCCTGCCTTTTCAGCTTGTTTAGGACACACAGCAAGGAAAGGAGATTTTCACAGGGGCACAGAGTGACGGGACACAGGGGAACAGCCTTAAGCTGGAGGAGGGCAGGGTCAGATGGGATATTG
>NW_024526152.1:0-1208 GCF_017590135.1 Pyrgilauda ruficollis | reverse complement strand
CCTCAAAGCTTGTCCTGTGCAACGTCAGAGCACAGCTTTAGTGAATGTGGTGAAGCCGTGGTTACAGGTATTCATTCTGAATAAATGAACATGGAAACAATTTATTTTTGATGATTCAGTTTATTAGCACACACTTCTCTGTGCAGCGAAGCCTAAAATAAAGCTGTTTTGGGGCTTTTATCTGTCACTTAGTGAGGGTTCTTTGAACTGCCATTCAGCTCAGCAATGTTCCCAAAATGCCTCAATTCCAATTTCACTTGGTATCTCCATTCACAAGGCTTCACCCTCCCTCCCCCTGCTCTGTACTCTCTGGAGATCCTAAACCATCTACAAATCTTCCATTTTATTGCCCAGGTAATGGTGTTATTTGAGGATTCAGTTTGTTTAGGTGCATCCCAAGTAAAATACTTGGCATGTGCTGGAGCTCTGAAATTGTAGGGAGATGAAAGGCAGGGCCCTTGCTGCTTCTGTTGCAGACTAAAGCTGAAATTCTGGTGGCTTTTGGCTTTCCTGACACTTCTCTGGATGTGTCTGAAACCAAGTCATGAGCAATGTCTGTGTTACCAACACTTAACTCCCACTTGTTTGTTTTTCAAGAGTTTCTGGTTTTAAGATTTCTGGGCAGAAAAACTCACTGGGAATCCTGAGTTCCTGCTGGTGGTCAGGATTTTGTAATGCAATTTGTCATGTGTTTGTGGGTACCACGTATAAGGAACTGGGAATGGCAATGTTGTTTTAATTCATTATTGAGCTCCTTTTGCAGTGACACTCCTACAGTTATTTGTGCATAATTTGAGATACTTTAATTTCTGAGCTGTGTTTGCTCACTGTTTAAGCAGAATTGATGCCATCCCACCAAAACCTGCTTGGGTCCAGAAAACAAATCAAGACAGATTATTTGATTCCTGGGAAAGCTCAAAACAACTGAGGCTGGCTTTACTGCGCTCAATATCATTCCCCCTGCTGCCTGAAGGGAATGACAGGAAAATTCCACATGAAATTATACCAGTGTTAGAGTATTTTATAAAATATATTTATTGTGAGAGGAAATAAGTATGTAAATAAGTTGAAGTTACTTAAGTATAGGTAACTTATTTTTCACCTACTTAAATATTGGAAGGGACTGGCAGGAATGACAAGGAAGTGAGTTTTTTCAATTCAGAAAAGTGCAGTAAACCAAATTCCAAGAGTATCATGTCTTAAAAAAA
>NW_024526151.1:0-1195 GCF_017590135.1 Pyrgilauda ruficollis | reverse complement strand
GGTGTCAGCAAGTGGACAGGCTTAAGGGGACCTGCCGGGGGCACTTCGTAGCTCAGGTTTCCCCAAACTGCCTCTCCCCGGAAGGTGCAGGTGACGAACTGAAGGTCTGGACTGCAGGACTCAAACTTCTTTTCTCGTCTGAATTTATAGTGATAGTTAAAGAAATTAAAATCCTCTGAGTCTGCGAGTTGCTCCGTGGCTAAAAAACACATTTCCAAGAGTGATGGTCTATGGTACCAGTTTGTCTATATTTCATAACTGATAATCTGTTTCGGAACCTTCCTTTGGTTGTTTGTTCTAATGTTTTCCATGTCTATACCCCATTACTTGACTACAGTTACCAGATTAATTAATACCAATGGAAGGAAATCCACCTTTTTCTAAATCCCTACCAATGGAAGTTTAATCAGATGCAAAAGCTATACACTAGGGTCCCTTCCTTTAGTTCTTTAACATGGAACTAAACTTTACTTAAAGACACAGTCCTTCCACATGACTACAGCCTCCTACGTCTCCGTGGTGAAAAATAACCATACAAGAAACCGTTATTCTGCAATTAATCTACTTTTCACTACATTTATCGAACCATTTTCAGTCTTCTCCCTGCTTTACCATTTTTCCTTTCAAATTGTTGCTGGAGTTACAGAAGCAACAGAAGGAAAATACAAACCCACGGGGGGAGGTTTGGTTTTTTCAGTAGAAACAACGGGAAGAGTAGTTCTGCAGGCAAGAGGAGTTAGCACGCGGTCAGGTTTCACAGCTTGTTGCTGACAGACCCGATCATTAGGAGTTAATGAACAACGAACGCCCGAACAGCCGCGTAGCCAGGCGAAGTAAATAACTACCCCAAAATATTCGTTTCCCATCAAGGCAGAAGTGGTTCTGAGAGCACTGGCCAGAAGTATTATCCAAACTGTTGCTACTCAGGGTGACACGGCCAGGGGCAAGGGGGCTTTCTCTGAAGAAAACCAAGTTCAGGATGCATCGGGATTCCCAGCCGAGCAGTCAATGCTGATCACACTGAATATTACTGACGTTTCTTTTACAGCCCCAAACAATTGTGATTTCAATTATTAATTGCTCCTTACTACAGCAGGAGATTGCTACAAGCCACTGTATGGCTAACCTGTTGATGAGAGACTTCAAGGAATGAAACAGACCACAGCAGAACTAAACAAGAAAACAGGCAAACAAA
>NW_024526150.1:0-1199 GCF_017590135.1 Pyrgilauda ruficollis | reverse complement strand
TGGGGTTTTTTGGGGTTTTTTGAGGCAAAATTGGGACAATTTCGGGCTTTTTTGGGAGTTTTTTTGGAACATTTTTGGGCTTTTTGAGGGGGGTTTGGGGGGTTTAGGGGAGGTTTTGGGGGTCTAGAGGTGCTCAGGTGTTTTTGGGTCAGACCTGTCTGAGGGGACCCCAAAATTTGGGGTTTTGGGGCGAAATTCGGGGTTTTTTTGGGTGAAATTGGGTTTTTTTGGGGGGGATTTGAGGGCGGTTTTAGGGGGGTTTTAGCGTTTTTGGGTGGAGGGAATTTTGGGAAATTTGGGGAGATTTTGGGGGAACTTGGAGGAATTTTGGGACATTTTGGAGATTTTAGGGAATTTTGGGGGATTTTGGGGAATTTTGGGGGATTTTGGGGAATTTTTGGAGTTTCCCCCACACCTGGGGGGGTCTTTGGGGTTCTCCATTAAAACCAGAACTCCTCCCACAGCATTCCCCTCTCATTCACTGCCGCGCCGAGGCTTTTGGGCTCCTCGGAGGGTGGATTTTGGGGCATTTTTGGGATTTTTTGGGATTTTTTGGGGGGAATTTTGGGATCCCAAACCAGCGGGGCAACAAACCCAGCGGAACTCAAGTTCGGGAAAGACGTGACACCCGGAAGGGAGCGGAAGTGACACACCGGAAGTGACCGGAAAGCGCTGAGGCGACACCGGAAGTAGCGAGGCCACGCGGCGGCGCCGGGATGGGGCGGCCCGGGAAGGTCGGGGACAAAAATCGGGAAAAATTCGGGAAAAACCGGGAAAAAACCGGGAAAAACCGGGAGAAACCGGGATGGAGAGGGCTCAGGGGAGCGGCGGGGGTCGGGAATGGCGGGGGGAGCGCGGAATGAGGCGGGAGGGGCGAAAAAAGCGGCGGGATCGCGGAATTTTGGGAATCGTGAGGGGAAAAATCCCCAAATTTTGGGAATTCTGAGGGAAAAAAATTCCCAAATTTTGGGAATTCTGAGGGGGAAAGTGCGATCGGGGGGAGGGGTCTCGGAATTCCCCAGTTTTGGGGTTTTGAGCCCATTTTTGGAGCAAAAAATGAGAATTTTAGGGTTCGCGGTCTCGGAATTTCGGGGATTTTGGGGTCTCTGGTGGAAATTTGGGATCAGAATTCCCAAAATTCCGATTCTGCGCTCCCTATTTTTTGGAAAATCGGGATCTGGGTTCCCAGAATTCCCAAA
>NW_024526149.1:0-1193 GCF_017590135.1 Pyrgilauda ruficollis | reverse complement strand
TTTTTATATACATTGTAGAAATAACAGGACTGGAGTTTGGTTACAAACAGATTGTATGTTATCCTAAAGTAAACTATCCAAAAGCAATATGAAATAAATGAAAATTTTACTAATTCATAGTTTAGTAATCAGGCATTTTATACTTTTCCTGGAAAGAAATTGTATCTATCTTCATCTCTCAGTGAAGATTTAAGAACTGTGTTCCCTGAGCTTTCATTTCATTTTCAATTCTTCCCTTTTCCTGTACAACTCCATGCATACTTATGAACATCTTATAGAATAGAAATGAAACTCAATTCCTAATACTGCACAATATTTCTCAGAATTTTTTATTATAAACAAGTTTATTTTTGTGTATGTATGCTGTACGTTTTGTCCTGTACTGTGTTATCTTTGTGAAGTATTTTGTATACAACAGAAAATAAGGCACATAAAATGTACATGAGTGCTTGAAGTCGGGTCTCAGACCCTACTGGGAAATTGAGTCTGGTGTCTTGACTTGCAGCTCTTTGCCAGTAAATAATATTTCTTCTTGAACAGTGAACTATCAAACCCAAACTGAAATAACCAATCATTTTAAAACCTAGAATACTGTTCGTTTTTTCAAGTTGCATCAGAAATCTTACACTCTCTGGTAAGCTGCAGAGCATACTCCAAAAAAATGGGGGAGAAGTTTCTGTGTCCATACATGGTAAAGAATTTATGAGAATTGTTTTGGAATTATTGCTGAATCACTCCTAAAATACTCAGTAGAGACCTCTGAAAAATGTGCAGTGGTGTGAAGCAAATTAGCTTCCTGCCACCAAAATTGTCTTTTTTAAAGACAATTTATGCATGTAATTTTCCCACTATAAATTTTGCAGAGTGGATGTGATTTTTATTGTGAGACTGAAGTGTAGGGTTAGAGAATTAGTCTAGACATTTACCTATGGCTTATTTAATTGTAAAAACTGCAAAAGCAGGGTCTGTCAGTGTGATAGTGAGTGGGCCCCAGAATCAGGAATGGGTCAGATGGGAAGGGACCACTGGGGGTCATCTGGTCCAGCCTCTCTGCTCCAACAAGGTCACCCATGGCACAGGACTGCATCCAGGTGGTTCTTCCCAGTGGGGAAGGCTCCAGACCCTCTCTGGGGAGCCTGTTCCAGTGCTATCACCTGCACACTAAGGTTCTTCCTCATGTTCAGGTGGAAATT
>NW_024526148.1:0-1199 GCF_017590135.1 Pyrgilauda ruficollis | reverse complement strand
AAATATCCTTTGTCTCCTCTGCTGTGTGAAGATCATAATTTTCCACGACATCCTAAAGTTGAAATGAAAACATTTCTGTAATTAATCCAGAGCTATATATTAATGAGGCTCATAAGGGAATCTAATCAGAGATGCATGAATATTTCAGATTCAAATGAACAAGTAGCTATTATTGTATACATAACTTTATGTACAAGCTCTTTAAACTGCAGTCTCTTCCTAGTCTTGATAAGTCTGATGAAATTGGTGTAACTATTGGCTACACATATAGTTTTACTGACAAGAGAAAGGGTACTCTTCCCTTTGCAATGGATTATCTGTGGAAAGTAACTGGAGAGCTTCTAACTGAAGTGGCTCAGATGTGCTGGACAGGATGTCTGAGAGCACCCTTCAGCCCAGTGACTAAACTAGCCTGAACTAGGCCATGAATTTGGATTTCCCCTCTTCTGACCTAAAATTCTCTTCCAAATCTGAGAAACCTGCATGTTTAAATTGGTAATAAACTTGCACAAAGTTTTAACTTCTGTGACTCTGCACACTCCAATAGCTAAAAGAATATTTCTGATGGAGTTTTCCAACTCGCTGTATCCATAGACACTGAACTCACTTTTTGTTCAGGGCTTCTATCTAAGGGGACTTAAAAATTATACAAACCCAGGTTTTTACTCCTTTAAAGATAACTAAAGGGGGAAGGAGAAAAATCTGCTTCTGAATGTTTTTTTAGCATTATTCACATTTCGTCAAGTTCATACTGTATTGTAAGAGGATTCTCATGTTATCAGAATCAAATAATTCACATCCTTGTTCAGCACAAGTAGTGAAGAGTACTGTCTATAAATCCCTTTGGATTACCACATGGCTTTGAGCTTGCAATAAATCTTTTCCCCTATCCCATCACCTCCTAATCTGCTAAAAGTCTTCCAAAAGATCAGAACCATTAAGATGTCATTTTATAATGGAGGAATTATAGCCTAATTTAACAAACCTTGTCCTGAGGTCTATAAACTAGGACTCAAAAGTGAGAAAGAAATCCTGTGCTGAATTCAATCACTGCTTGGGATTTGTTGCCATAAGAGCCCATTCACTGGCTGAGTATCTGCCAGCCTTGCAAATTGCCTGATTTCCCCTACCAGGTTTGAGTTGTTCCTTTCCAGCAACTGCTGTTCCTTACCTCATCCCCTTTATTTTTTTTTTTTTTT
>NW_024526147.1:0-1199 GCF_017590135.1 Pyrgilauda ruficollis | reverse complement strand
CCCCCCCCAAAACGAACAGCAACATGGTAGGAGTCACCTGGGATCCTAAAGCCACCAAATTTGGCTTTTGTCAGGTACCATCATTCCTTCCTGGCAAGCCCCATTGTGTTTTTGCATCTGCATTATCCTCTCCTCTTCCCAGACTGTATATAGCAGAAGGAGAGACACAGGCACCATGATGCTGCACAGCAGAAGATACAGAAATAACAGAAAAAAACCAAAAATAGCAAATCCACAGTCTAAACAATGGGGTCTCTTTTCCTCCTCAACCTCTTCATCCAGGCAAAAGGAGTTCCAGACTGAAGAATGCTCCTTTAGCTGTCAACAAAACCACATAACCCTTACCTATAGGGATAAGTGGTTTGCCTTTAGAAGCTTTCTTTTCAGCATCTGGACTGAAACACCTAAAGTAATAAGCTCTAGATAAACATCTGAGAAGTTAATTGCTCTGAAGTATTATTTCCCTATTGAAAATCATGGAAGTGAGGAATTACTTTGTTTCCTAGGTTTTTGTAAGATCATATTAAGGTTTATAGCTTTTGTTCTGAAATTAGTTTTCATATTTTGCTGGCTCTGCTGGACGTTATGTAATTATGTAAAGAGTTCCTGTGGTTCTCATTATTCTTTCTTGCTTGCTGTTGGTGCATATGAATAAATTTCAGTCTTCCCTTGTGGCTTACCCTGTTTGCACTCAGTACAGTCTTGGCAGCCCTATGTTAGGGAGGATAGAATGAGTCCTGTTCCAGTGAGGACATGTAGAAGACAGCTGTATTCAAGGGATGATGAAAGGTGTGCAGGTCTCTGCTGTTCCTTCAGCAAGGCTGTGGGTGGCCATGGCATAAGTATGACCTTGACTTTCTGTTGCTAGGATGCCAGGGTGGGTTTTGGCCAAGATGAAAAGCATTGTAAAAGTTATGTATTAAAAGGATTCCTGTTGTCACAATGTGTTTCTCCTGGTCTTGGTGACATTAGGATTATTAATCATTGTGTCTCCACTTGCACAGCTCAACACGAGATTTTTCTCTTCACTAAACACTCCACCATACACCACTTAACAGTTTGCAGTTATGAACAGCAAGCAGGAAATATTATATCTACTTTAAATCCTAATACAACTAACTATACAGAATGGAGGGTTTGGTTTTGTGTCTCAAAGTGTGAAGTGGGATTGGATTTTTTGTTTACTGTTATTCTTTCTC
>NW_024526146.1:0-1199 GCF_017590135.1 Pyrgilauda ruficollis | reverse complement strand
TAAATAGACAGTAGTAATAGGCAAACATCAAACAAAAATCCACATCTGGAAGTGTGATAAGTCTGTCTAGCTCTTACAATAAGCAAAGCAAACATCTCATGTTGTGTGCTTACAGTTTTAGACATCTGGTGTGGCAAAAAAATCCACTCTATGATCAACAAGGGGTCAGGCACTTTAGGATCTCACTGAAATATCAAAGCAGAATTATTAAGGAAAAGGGCAACTCAGGGGCCCATTGGGCTGCTTGCCGATTTGAAATAGCATCGGCTACCAGCTACAGTGCCTGGCAGGCTTCTGGTGTGAGCTGCCAAGGTGACAGGAGATCTGGTTCCCCTTTTAGCAGATCAAACAAAGGGCTCAGGTCAGCATTTGAAATTCCTAACAAGGAACAAACCCAATTAACTGAACCCAAAAGTTTTTGAGCATCATGCAAAGTACAAATGTCTGTTTGAATCTGTAAAGGCTGAGGAGAAATACTCTGGGTCCTAATGCGCCAGCCAAGGTATTTCCAAGGGGGTTGACGCTGGATTTTTTCAGAAGAAACACAAAGCCCTGCTTGGGTTACAGCAGCAATAACAAGGGCTAAGGCTTCCTCCATGACTTCCTGTTTTGCTGCTGCAATAAGAATGTCATCCATGTAATGATATAATAAGGCAGCAGGCATTTTTTGGTGAATGGGGCTGAGGACCCTCGCAATAAACCACTGGCAAATAGTGGGACTGCATTTCATGCCTTGAGGAAGGACCACCCAGTGATATCTTTGCAAGGATGCTTGCATGTTAATGCATGGAACAGAAAAGGCAAATTTAGAAGCATCATCAGGATACAAAGGAATGTCAAAAAAGCAGTCTTTTAAGTCAATGACTGTCAAGTGCCAATCTCAAGGGATCATGGTGGGGGATGGGAGACCAGGCTGAAGGGCTCCCATGTCTTCCATGGCATCATTAATTTTGCAGAGGTCTTAGACCAAGCGCCACTTGCCAGTTTGTTTTTTAACTACAAACACAGGCGAATTCCAGGGACTTGTAGAGGGGACTATATGTCCCTTTTGAAGTTGTTCATGGACAGGGTCAGTGAGTGTGCGTAATTTAGGTAGTGGGAGGGGCCATTGGTCCACCCAGAGAGGTGTTTCAGTTTCCCAGATTAATTTCAGGGTGTCATGTGCCACAACAGCCCCTATTAAAAATCAGACTGAATTT
>NW_024526145.1:0-1202 GCF_017590135.1 Pyrgilauda ruficollis | reverse complement strand
AGTTCCAGTTTCTGTTGCTCTCATGGCACAATTTTCAGGAAAGCTATATCAAGTGTCAATGTCACACCAGGCTGCTGTAAAAGGCATCTCAGGAGTCCACTGTGAAATCCCATTGTGGTGTTTTCTTACACTGCCCAGAAAGAGGAAGTTCAGATGTGATCTTAGATCATCTGGGCTGTAATTCTGGACTCTTCAGTTCTGCAGTGCCTGTCCTGCTGCAAGACAGCACTTTCTTACCCAGTTCTGTGTGCTCTCCCATGCGTCCATGGGAGCAGAGTTGCCTTTCCTCTGTCTCTAGGACTGGCATAAGCCACGTTTGTTGTGTCTGATTTCATCCCTTAGGGCCTCCTTTGGGAGTGCCTCTCTCTGCAGCACCTGCAGCAGCAGATCAGGCATACTGCATTTGTTCTGCTGAGTAGGACAGCTCTTTGTGGCACTTCCATGACTCTCAGTTCAGCTTTTAATAACTCTTCAGATATCCTAGAAGAGCAGCCATCTTTCCTGTTCAAGCACTAAACTTTTACCTCTAATAATCCCTTAATTTCAGTGGATTCAGGTTCTGTCAGAGCACACAGGGCTGTTCCCAGGGTTTGTTCCTGTGAACATACTGAGAAATCCACTGTGTAGTTTGAAGGGAAATATCAGAACTTTCTGTAAGAGTCAATCTGGTGAGTCTTTAGAATTTGATCCCTTTTGATTTTCCCTGTTTAAAGTTTCCTGTCTGTGACTTCTATCTAGATTCTCATTTTATTGCAACTGAAGATGGGATTGTGAGCAAAAAAGAGAAGAATCCCCAGCAAGGCATCCCTGGGCCAGCAGAGCTGGAGGTTTCATTCTCAGGACTTTCCAAGGAGAACAATTCCCAGAGTCCTGCAGAGGACCCAGTCATCCCACAGAGGTCAGGAAGGGTTCAGAGACCTCTGAAGAAAAGGCAAAGACGAGTGATGCTGCGTGGGAAAAGTTTCAGGAAGCTGCCAGATGTTATCCAGCAGAGAAATTCCTCTGTGGGGAGACTGATGGTATGTGGGGACTGTGGGAAGAGCTTCCCTGTGAGTTCCAACCTCGTCCAGCACCGGAGAATCCACACTGGAGAGAAGCCCTTCTGCTGCACCGCGTGTGGGGAGCGCTTCCGGCAGCGCTCCCATCTCACCCAGCACCAGAGGACGCACACGGGGGAGAGGCCCTACGGGTGCTCCGAGTGC
>NW_024526144.1:0-45545 GCF_017590135.1 Pyrgilauda ruficollis | reverse complement strand
TCTACATTTAATTATTTTCCAACACATCGAGCTAGGAACAACTCCCTTGTATTGCTAATCCAAGTCTATCTGTGACACTTCTATCTTTGCAGCCAGATCTACCTGTTCATTGTTTTGGTGCTCCTCATTAGCTCTACTCTTGGGGACATGGGCATCTACATGGCAAATCTTCACAGGTAGCTTTTCTACCCAGGCAGCAATGTCTTTCTACTCTTAGTCAGCCCAAATTGGTTTTCCTCTATGCTGCCAATTAGCCTTTTTCCACTTTTCCAGCCATCCCCACAGAGCATTGGCTACCATCCATGAATCAGTGTAGAGGTAGAGCTTTGGCCACTTCTCTCTTTCTGCAATGTCCAGGGCCAACTGAATGGCTTTGAGCTCTGTGAGTTGGCTTGATCCACCTTCTCCTTCAGTAGCTTCTGCAACCTGTCATGTGGGGCTCCATACAGCTGCTTTCCACTTTGGTTTCATCCCTACAATTTGACAAGAACCGTCAGTGAAAAGAGCATATTGTGTTTCTTCTGCTGGCAGTTGGTTGTACAGTGGCGCTTCCTCAGCATGTGTCACTTGTTCGTCTTCGTCAGTGAGACCAAAGTTTTCACCTTCAGGGCAATTTGTAATTATTTCCAATATCCCAGGGCGATTCAGTTTTCTGATAAGGGCGCGCTGTATGATGAGAGCAATCCACTTGCTCCATGTGGCATTAGGTGGTGTGGTGGATAGAGGGAACCTTTTCTTTGAACATCCACCCCAGCACCATTAGTAGGGGTGCCAGGAGGAGTTGTGCTTCAATGCCGATTATCTCTGAGGCAGCTTGGACTCCTTCATAGGCAGCCAAGATTTCCTTCTCTGTTGGAGTGTAGTTGGCTTCGGACCCTCTGTACCTTCGACTCCAGATTCCCAGTGGTCGACCCCGAATCTTGCCAGGCACCTTCTGCCAAAGGCTCCAGGACAGATCATGGCTCCCAGGCTCCCAGCTGGAGAGTAGAGCAGCTTCTTCACTTCTGGTCCTGTCCTGACTGGGCCAAGGGCTACTGCATGAGTGATTTCCTCCTTGATCTGGGCAAAAGCTTGTTGCTGGAAATTGTTCTTTTTACAGGTGTAACTAGATAGAGAGGGCTCACAATCTGACTGTACTCAGGAATATGCATTCTCCAAAAGCCTATGGTGTTGCCTTGAGAAGGCTGACCTAGAACAGAGGCTAGACAGAGTTAAAGAATAAAATAGGTATTTATTAAAAGGCCTTAATGGATACACTTTGGGGAGTACAAGTGCCTGGCCAGGGCTACACCCAAGATGGACCCAAAATGGTCACAAAATGGCTGACCAGTCATGAGGTCTCACACTTTTAGAAGTTTTGGTCCATTTGCATAATAGAGTTAATTGTCCAATTATAGCTTTAGGTTATGAAGTTCCATACTCCTTGTTTTTCTCTCCTCAATTCACCTTTGCTTATATTTTGTGGCCTGGAGCTTGTAACAGTTGTCCTTGGTCTCAAGTTGGAAAAGGATTGTTTTGTCTACCTACCCTGTGAAGAGAACTTGCTAACACTTAATATGAAGATCCAAGTTACTGACGCTGCGTCCCGATTGCGGGAGGGGCGGTGGCGCAGGTTGCCCATGCGCTCTGATCCCCTTTCGCTTTTGGCACACGCGCCAGGAGACGCCACTTCCTGCCGGAGCCACCAGCAGGTAGGATCACGGTTTGGCCACTGGCTGGGGTCCTGGACTGCTGGGAACAGCCGATAAATGTGGACCCACGTCTAAGAATCGAGGCAAAGGAAGAAGGAAGGACTCTGCTTGCTTCTCCAAGACATCTTTATTCTTTCCCATGACGGGAACGGCACAGGTGCTGCAGCGCCGCGCGGGAGCGGCAGCGCTGCAGGGGAGCAGTGTGGCTCAAAGGGGGGCAGTGGCAAAAGACAGGAAACAAAGAAAAACAGCGGCTTTTATGGGGGGGGGGCGGATTCCTGGGAGGAGACTGTCTAACGAATCAAGGACTAGATAGGAGGGGTCTGGGGGGACAAATGTAAACATAATACCAATAGAAAAGGGGACGGGAAAGGTGCATACCAATGAGAGAAGGGAAATATCATAACTGACACCAAAGCTTCTGGATAAATGGGTGTAGCAAATTATGACAGACAGGCTGCAGGGGTGGGATTTTGGAGGTTAGACAGGGAAGTATCTGGAATTATCATAACTGCCACGGGGAAAAGGTAGGAAGGCAGGTGGTAAACAACTTTAGGGAGAGACTAAACATATAATCTTCAAAGCCCCACTGCCACAATTCCCCCTTTTTTGTTTAATTTTTATGATAGTGTTGAGGGGATGATAGCAGTGGCAGTTAATTAAACTTCAGATTCTTCCTATCATCACTGAGGGGGAGAAGGTTTTTGGCTGGAGCTGGTAACAGTCTTAACAAACAGATTTTTACAAACGCCAATAACAACAGAAATTAAAAACAGAATTCAAACAACTAAACAAATGTCTTTAATGACAGATGACATCCATCCGGACAAACCCCATTCTTTAAAGATGTTAGAAAACCAGTCTCCGGTGTCTTCTTTTATCTCTTGCACAAGGTCTCTCATCTTATTGATCAAGGTGTGGATGCTTTGACTTTTGTCGGTGATGTTGAAGCAACACGGTCCCTCAAACTCGGCACCCATGCCTGTGTGCCAGCAACAAAAAATCAATGGCTGCCCGATTCTGTAAAGTCGCCTTCCCAGTCACCTCCTCTTCTTCTAGGAGGTCGCTGATCACTGTTGCTGTTAAGTTGGCCTGTTTTACCACCCAGTGCTTGAGATATCCCAATTCTCCAAGTGCTTTTGCAGCTGCTACCCACAGCAAAAATATAGACACAGCTCTCTTTGTTGGTTTGGACCAGGCTTCTACTTTAGGATCACAGTTCTCATCTAATTGTATTGTGCTGCTTTTAATTCTTAGAGGGGCCGAATTATTCAATTTAAATTTCCAGTTAACAATTTGGGTCTGGTTGGGGGAAAACAGGGACAGCTGACCAAGAGTACAAGGACCTCCTATAAGACGAGAGGGGATTCCCGCCCAGGCTCTTTGCCCACAAATAAAGAAAATTTCCTTTGGGAGTTTCAGGGGTAAGAGGTGATCACTGGGATAGGAGAAAGGTAGCTGGATAACAGATTTATACCACGAGGCTGCTTGAAATTCTTTACAGTAAATCTTAACACAAATATAAGTTTTGGGGTGAAAACAGGGCTTATAAGGGAAATGAACACAAAAAGGGGCTATTGTTGAACCTAACAACTCAAATTCTCAAATTCTTTCTAATTGGGACAAACTAGAGGACCATTTGTCCCACAAAACTAAAGGATTGTTGATAGGGAGGTATTTCTTGAGATTCGGGGGAGGGTTTTGGTTTGTATTGCTTACAAGGGACCGGAGATGCGATGGGTACTGATCTAACGAAAGTGGGACCCCCACTAGGCAGGTCAACATTGGGTCATCAGCTGAAGCTATTGATAGACATAGGTGGTCTTGCTGCAGCACACGAGCAAGGGTTACCCAAACATTTTGCCTCAGTTGAGGGACAATCCACACCTCGAAAATCTGGGACCTGAGGAACACCAGAAGTAACTTGATCAACTGTTTCCACATGTTGTCCGGTATGGATGCCACTTGAACATAAAAGAAGAAAAACACATTAGGGAAACTTAACAATAACTTTCATCAGGGAATAAAGAAAAGAAATATGGGAGTTCTAAGTCCTCTTCTTCCTTTTTCCTCTTTCTGTTGGAGGCTACAGCAACATCGGCTGGGTCCTCCAACGGCAATGGGGTGATATTTCGGTGGTCTCATTCGCAACTCTTTGTGCCTTGCCCCATTTATGTCTTCGTGTGGGGCAGTATCGCGCTCATGCGCTAGTTTTTTTGTTGGTCATTCTCTTCATGCTTTTTTTCTTCTCCCCTTCTTGGTGGAGCTGGGGGGGCTTTCCCCAGATAGGGACAGTCCCTTATAAAATGTCCCTTCTGCTTGCAGTGAAAGCAGGGATATAGTCATGACACTCACGGTGAGGTGGGAGGTAGTTGAGCATCTGCTCCTGCTGTGGTGACTTTTTTTGGTGCTTCTACTTGAGGAAGTCTCGCTTTTCTGGTACATTCTTCTATAATTAAGTCTAGCAATGGTGGTGGTGGTGAAGGAAGGCTGAGAATGACTGTCTTGCAGTCTTCATTCGCACCTTCGGTTACGATGTCTATAATGATGTCATCTTGGGCTTCTGATCTAGGAATTCTCCTTTTCACAACTTCTCTGACTTTGTCTACAAAATCTAGAAACGCTTCATCAGAGGGAGATATGGGGGGCAAAGCCAGGGTAATTTGAGGATGAGAAGAGAAGCTAGAACACAATTGAGGGTCTTGGGTCTTGGGAGAGGGAGCAAGGGAGAAAGGGATTATGGGAAGAAGAAGAACCACAATATGGAGGCCAAGCCATGTGGCATCCTCCACTCTGTGACTCTGGGTAAGGTGTGGAATCTGGGAAATGATCTACAGGTAAAGGAGGTGAGGTATTAGGGTCTAGGGAAGGAGCTCTGACAGGGTGAACAGTCCTGCCAGAGCCAGAGGGGTACTGGAGAAGATGTGGGGAGCTAGGGAGACCCACAATGTGGGGGCAGCTGTGCAGTTGCTGCAGGTGGTTTGCTCCCCTCAGCTCACCCGGTTCGGAAAGCTGGGGGTCCAGAACAAGGGGGACTGGAGCAGGGGTTTCAGGAGGAACTGGGGAAGATTTATTTGGATTTTCTTTCACTTTCTTCTCCATTTCTAATGTGATAGTTTTTAATTTTATAAAGAGAGGATAAAAATCACTTTTTGATTCACCATCTATCATTGCATCTTCTCCAAGTTTAATTCTGATCTTATCCCAAAATCTTAGTGATTTTACCTCATCAGGGGTAGTAGTTGAAAAATGAAAAAAAATCCATTTAACAAATCTCTTAATTTTTCCCTTTGATAAATGAAACCCCCTGTCACAATCCGTCCTTATGAACGGGTTTCATGATGGTCCGTTAATTGATCTCAGAGTGCAAAAAACCGACACGGCAAGGGGGTGTGCAGTAATAATCAAGAACAAATGCACCTTTATTGAATGACCACAGCAAAATGCTTTAGCACGGATTGGGGAAAAAGGGAAAGAATAAGGAAAAGAAAGGGGAGAGAAAGGAAGGTATATAGCTACCAAACGTAGAGAGATGAAGTCCTTTGAAGTCTTCAGTCGATGAAGTTTGCCTGGTCACATCAGGGGAGATCTCAGAGATACTGGTCAACTCCAGCTTCTATTATAGTCCATTTTTGGTGGGGGAAGGGGGTAAGTCTTGAAATTGAATCAAATGTAATAAAGAATAGTCTATTGTAATTGCTGATGGAAAAGAAAAAAAAAAGAAGTCATTGAAGAAGGGTACAAATAGTCTATATTCTCACTTTGGTCAGCTGCCTCCCCCACACACCTTCCCCGTGTTAGGGGTTTCAGTCTCAGTCCTTGGGAGGAGGGGAAGCTCCTCCATATAGGGGTTTCATGTCTCAGTCCTTGAGGGAGAGGCTTCTCCCATCTCAGTCCGTCCATCACGGTGGTTGTAAAACAGATGAAGGGTCTTCCATGGGGACCACCAAAAGTTACCCCAGAAAAGTCCAGCCAAGCCGAGAGGTGGGGAAATTCCAGGGCTACTGTTGCGAAATGGGTGCAGGAGGAGAAGGACACAATGCCCCTTCTCCTTTTCATTAGATTTAGTGATCCACTGTAGCAAACACACCTGCAAACAATAGCTTGGCAAGCCAGAGGCTCTGTTCAGGCCTCAGGATCTTGACGGGCAACCAATTCAAGCAAGACCAGGATTCCAACCAGGGTCTTTTTCGGTGGTCCCAGTTTCTGTCCTTCTCATGACGATCGTGAGGCAGATGAGAGAAACTTTGGACAGAGACTTACACCCCCCCTCCCACCAGGGAACCCACAACTTGGTTATAAACTTCCCTCTCCCTAGTAGACAGTCTTGCACCCATTGTGACTGAGACCATCTGCTAGGTTCTTTTCCACCCACTCTCCGAGGTAAAATGAAAACTAAAGGAAAAGGACCCGAGAATCGCCGGCAGGGTTTTTTTTTAATGTTGTGCGCTACGTGCCCCCACCCAAAACCCAGAGTACCCAGTTGGGTCCGTCCCGGTCACTGGAATGCTCACAAAACTGAAGATTCTTGGAAACTAAAGTCTCGGGGGTGGTCCCTGATCCAAGGGAAAGTTCCTCTCACGTCCGGAACAGGAATGGAGGGGGTTAACTTTCCCCACCCGCCGGGAGCCACAGCAACTAGAAAGTGCAGGAAACAACAAAACAATGATAACTATGGCATTAACAACAAACAGAACCAGGGACCCGGTAACAGTACTCTTGACTCCAGGCACTCTCCCCTTTGGTACAGTTGCCATCACAGCTGGCAGGAATGAGCAAAAATTCGGGGCTGGTGGGCGAGATGTATCACAAGTTTCGCGGTAGCTGAAACTGTGGGGACGTGCTGGCAAGGCAGCAGGGTGTGGGCTACGGCGTGGAGAAACCCAGAGCAGTACCGAAGAAAACAGCGGGGGCAGGACAGTGGAGGCCTGGCTCCGAGCAGGGCAGGGAGAGACGAAGTTTAGGATTCCCGGGGCACACGAGCAGATAGTGATTGGTCCCTCAGGGCTGAGCTCCAGCAGTGCTGGTGAATTCTCCTCGCAGTAAGCGACAGCCTGGCCGTCCTCCTCCGATGCCAAAGAGCGAGAGAGAGCAGCTGCCCCCAATCCCATCTCTTTTACCTGCCCCCCATTCTCGCGGTATCTCTGCCCCCCCCCACCCCAAGAGAAACTCCCAAAAACCAAAGGAGTTCCCCCTCCCTGCGTTCTCAAGCACCCAGCCATCAGTGCTTCTTAGCAACTGAATGGGACAAAATTCCACAAGTAACAAGGAAAGAACAGAAAAAAACCCCAGCCCTCAACACCGTGTCACACCAGCAATAGAAACAGGTTCACTGTGACTAGGGCTTGCCGGCTTGCTTCTCTGGGCTACGGCGTGGAGAAACCCAGAGCAGTACCGAAGAAAACAGCGGGGGCAGGACAGTGGAGGCCTGGCTCCGAGCAGGGCAGGGAGAGACGAAGTTTAGGATTCCCGGGGCACACGAGCAGATAGTGATTGGTCCCTCAGGGCTGAGCTCCAGCAGTGCTGGTGAATTCTCCTCGCAGTAAGCGACAGCCTGGCCGTCCTCCTCCGATGCCAAAGAGCGAGAGAGAGCAGCTGCCCCCAATCCCATCTCTTTTACCTGCTGTGACTAGGGCTTGCCGGCTTGCTTCTCTGCTTCTCTGCTTCTCTGCTGCTTGGGAGCCCAGAGCTGGTGCATGCTGTGCTGGGAGCCGGGAGCACTCCTTGCCGGGCCACTCCCTCTGCACGGCAGCCCGACCCCGGGACCGGCCATCACCAGTGAGCTGTCCAAAGGAGCAACCCCCACCCAGCTCCGCTGTTTTCTGCCGCTGCTTTAGGGCTTTTTGCTACATTTTAACTTGACACCCCGTGTCTGCCCAGACCCCCACGGCTTCAGAATTTTTGCTACACTTTGCCAACCCGTGTGTGCTTGCCTCTGCTGTTCCACCCTGCTGCTCCGAGGTTCCTGCTACAGTCCGTTCAGCTTCCTGAGTGGCACTAAGACTGGCTGCTTCTCATGAGTTGACAAAGGAAGCCCCTTTTCTCTGTCTTCCACCATCTGAGCCGCCATTACCATGTGGAGACCTTGGCTGAGCTCGCGCCACAGCATCCCCTGCAGCCACAAGGGAATCATCGTACCTGTCCTGCCTGGCTGGGAGCCAACAGTCCCCCTGCTGGCTGTGACTGTGACTGCACCAAAGGGGAAAGTACTTGCCAGCCAAGAGAAGGCTGTTATTTGGTCTCTTTTTCTGTTTGTTCTTGCTACCGTTGTTGTTTGTCTTGTTATACATATATAAATATATAA
Source organism: Pyrgilauda ruficollis (assembly GCF_017590135.1). Classification (NCBI taxonomy): domain Eukaryota; kingdom Metazoa; phylum Chordata; class Aves; order Passeriformes; family Passeridae; genus Pyrgilauda; species Pyrgilauda ruficollis. The sequence goes on along the minus strand of NW_024526144.1, from coordinate 37,550 downwards.
ATATATATATTATATATAAATAAATATATATATATATATATATATATATATATACTGGTAAAGAACTGTTATTCTTTTTCCCATATTTTTGCCTGAAAGCCCCATAATTTCATAGTTATAATAATTTGGAGGAAATGGAGTAATATTTTCCATTCCAAGAGAGGTTCCTGCCTTCCTTGGCAGATGCCTGTCTTTCAAACCAAGACAATCGCTCACTAAATACTATCAAGGGCAAAAGAGGCTCAAATTAGAGATCTAAAGTGAATTTATTGCTAACAAAATCAGAGCAGGATAATGAGAAGTAAAATAAAACCTTAAAAATTCCTTGCCCCTACCCCTCACTCTTTCCCAGCCCTACCACCTACCTCAGTAGTGCAAGGAGACAGGCAATGGGGGTTATGGTCAGTTAATCACTCATAGCTTCTCTCACTGCTCAGGGGGAGAAGTCCTTCCCCTGCTGCACCATGGGGTCCCTCCCACGGGAGACAGTTCTCCGCAAACATCTCTGACATGGCTTCATCTCACAAGCAGAAGTCCTCCCAAAACTACTGCAATGTGAGTCCATCCCACGGGAAACAGTACCCCTCAAACTGCTGCAGTGTGTGTCGCTGTTCCATGGAGTGCAGTTCTCCAAGGTCAGGTGGCTCCAGCCTGGGAGCAGGCGCCCTGTCTCCACAGGTGCTCCGGATCACAGCCTCCTCCAGGCATCCACTAGATCTGGCGTGGTGCTCCTCCACGGACTGCAGGTGGATCTCTGCATCCCCATGATCCTCCATGAGCTGCAGGTGCACAGCCTGCTTCACCACAGTCCTCACCACAGCCTGCAGAGGAATCTTGGCTCTGACGCCTGGAGCACCTCCTCCCCCTCCTTCTTCACAGACCTTGGTGTATACATAGTTGTTTATCTCACATATGCTCACCCTGCTCTCTCTGGGTGCAATTAAAACTGCGTAACAACCTTTGTTTTCATTTATTCTTAAATATGTTATTGATGCCTTAGGATTTTAGCTTTTATATTTTTCAAATCCTGTACTGCTTTAGTGTATAACTAAAACTCCATAGCTTAAATGCCCACTTTATTCTCTTAATCTTGTCTAGCCTCTGTTCTAGGTAGCCACTCCAAGGCATCATTATCACAGAGACATTACCACCATTTGTAATTGGCTCAGCCTTGGCCAGCGGCATGTACATCTTTGGACCCATCAGGGATTGGCTCTGCCAGGCATGGTAGAAACTTCTAGCAGCTTCTCACAGAAGCCACCCCCCACTACTGAAAACCAGGCCATGCAAAACCAATACACTTGTGATGTCAGGTGTAATAAATCAGCTAGGACTCAGTTTTTTCATGCAGGAAAAGCCAAGTCTTTATTGCATAGGTCATATTTTATATGATTATCAGAAGGCACCTTGTTGAACTTAATTGATCAGCAATACAGTAAAACAGTTCATTGGTTGAGAAGGGCTATTGTACATGTCTATCAAATTTTCTCCCTCTAGATATGTTTACATCTTTTCTTCACTGATTCTCATGGGACAGATCTATTGTTTGTGCAGGTGCAGACTTATTTTTCTCTCCAAGAACAGGTTGTTATGCAAACAAATTCTCATTCCTGAGGTTGTTTTGCATGGGAACCTAGCTAACTGCACTTAGAAGAAGTAACAGGCTAGTTTGGTAATTCAGCAGAGCAAGGCCTGCTTTTATAAGGCCTTTTTTTATTAATGTCTTTTACCAGTCTGCAACAGTCAAGGACATGGGGGGATGGCCAGAGCTGTTCGTCCTCTCCCCAAAATACAATTCCATGGGGCCAGCGGACATGTCAGACATGGTGCTTCCAGAGTCCTTGTTGGGAATTTGTGATAGAGGTGATACCCACCACTTTCTGTCGATTGCTGGCTTATCCCTGCCCACATGACCTTGGTCACTGGAGGCTATGGTGTACCAGGAAAGTGTCCTGCAGGTAGTACCTACCATCAGGGGTCATTTAGGGGCCACTGGGTGAGTGAAACCTGGGGACTTGCAGACATCCCTAGGAACAGGACAGTCTCAGTGTGGGGATAGGAATGGGCAAAATCACAAGTGCAGGGGCTGGGGGAGGGTATCTTCAGCACTGTGGGGAGGAACACAAAATGTAAAAGGGGGTATGAACAGAACCACTTCCACTACTCTCAGCCCCCCAACCTCATGGTTATGTGGTCTGTGTGATGCTGGGAGAGGAATAGTTGGGACTTCAGTGATACCCTTAGACCTGGCCAGCTGTTGCCACATATCACAGTACAATCTGGCTTGTACTAGGCAAATTAACCAGCCCCTGGGTTGACTGACAAGGGCTTCGCCCAATCACATTTTTCCTAAGGCTGCAGGCATGTCACTGGTCCAAGATTTGGGAGGCGTAAAGATCAGACCAATAGGCTCTCCAGACCAAGTTTTTCAAATGCCCTTTATAAAGAAGGGCTTGAGAATAAATCTTCTCTGTTGCCCCATGAACATTGGGTGAGTGGTCTCTTTGTCTCCAACCCACTCCCCCACGCACTAACAGCCAGCCAGTAGGGTCGATAACATTCCTGTATTACTCCTGCATCTCCACCTTAATCATCTGTTCAGGTTGACTTTGGCTCACCACATTTTGCACCGGGGGCATTTTTAGTCCCTAGAAACAGAAGCAAGTGGGGAGAGATGCCAATGGCATGCGGCAGTGCATGTCTTCATAAGAGTTGGGGCACATGGTGAAGTGGGTTACTGAGCAGGGTCTAATGCCAGAGACCTGCCACAAGTGCCAAGCCCCTCTTCTCTACAGTGGGTGGTCATGGGGATTGTAGCAGCACTGTGATTTCCCCCCTCCCCCCACCTCAAAGCTTCACACTCACTCAAAACAGGGAGACAGAGGATGGCTTCTTTCCTGCTGCGCCCAGGGTGTCTGTAGTCACCCAGGCTCTTTGCAGAGGAGGAGATGGGATGGATGCACTGGGGCCACCAGGTATGGGGCCAGCAGAGGTTGAGAAAGGAGTTACAGGATGGAGCTAATCTCCTACAGCTGACAAAGCCCAAGAGGGCTGGGGTCTTGAAGGGGAGAGGGGTTCCCTGGTTGCATGAGCCATTTCTGTCCCTGCACAGCAGTGGCATCCCTCTCCATGCTTTCTTCCAGCTCCCTCATTATAATGTACAGACTAACAAGGCTGCAAGATATGAGCTGGTTTCCAGAGTGCTTTGCATCAGAGCCTGCATGCTTGCTAGCCCATGTGGAGACTACTGCATGTCCACAGCATACATGTGATGTACTACAGACACCCCTCCACAGTGAGGCCGTGGTGCAGGGATTCCTTCAGGACCAGGTCTGGGAGAGGTGTTGAAGTGCTTAGATCTCCCCCCAGCCCACACAGGGTCCCCCTGGCATGAAGTGCCCCTTCCTTCCCTCACCAAGTCAGAGCTGAACCAAGCCTGTGTAGTGTGTGTTGGAGCTCTCAGGACCAAACAGTCTGCTCCCCCATCATCATCATGTCATACATCAGCCTCAAGCTGAGCCTTGCCACTGCTTCAGTTTCCCCTTCTGCAGCAAGATCCTATCCTCTGCTCACTCTGAAACCTACTGATGGAGAGGGTTGACACACGAGAACTTATACTAGTGACTGCCTGCCCCGCAAGCCCCAAGCCACTGGCAGGGTGCAGCTCCAGAGAACAAGAAGACAGCAAGCACAGACCATGGGGTGTCAAATGCTTTGCTAACCAGGGAGCATGACACCTCTTTCCCCCTCCTCCCCATGCCACTTGCCCAGCACCGAGCATCCACAAACAAGTTAGTGTCACAGTACAGCTGGTCTGTAGCGGAACAAGATAAATCTGGCCATAACAAATCCAATTCAGCTGACCTGGTTCATTCTAGAAAAGAGGTAACAGAGACCTCAGCCAACCACTGTTGTAATGGTTTTGGTTTGCTAATTTTAGATTTCTCTAATTTTGAGATTTCTTAATTAATGTGCTGATTGTTGAGAAATAATAAATAACCTTGAGAACTACAGCCAAAGACTTCTGACTCCTTCTTCGACAGCTGGGTTGGGGAAAAGAGACTTTTAATACATCTCAGGGTCATCTTGACCAGAGGAGATCCCAAGACTGATGAGTGTGGCGGGTTTCAGTGCTGGCTAATTACTAAGGCACTCACTACTTGCTGTGAGATAGGATTAGAAGAAAGGTAAAGCAAGTTCAAAACTTTAAAAGGGCATAAAGAAAATTTTATTAAAAGTAACTAAAAGGGAAAAAAAGTACTAAGAATTAAAACAAACCCTTCAGACCACTTCTCCTCCCCCCACAACCTTTTCTTTTTTTACTGACAATGTAAAGAAACCGAACGTAAGATTTCTAGTCAGATTACTACTTCTAAAATAGTCTTTCTTTGGTTTATTTAGGAAGAGAAGTTTGTGTTTTTGTTTTTTTTTTTTTTTTTTTTTTTTTTTTTTTTTTTTTTGTTAAGGTGTCCTGGATTGCCAAGCAAATTGTATGCTATTTGCCATCTGTATGAGAGTAGTCTTCTGTTAAGGGGGCAGTTTTCCTCATCTCTTTTCCATTTCAGGGGAGGCTCCTGCCTTCCTTAACAGACACCTGTCTTTCCAAACTAAGACATAAGGTTATGGAGACTTCTCTACGAGAAGAAAGAAACAGTTCTTTCATGGTTTTAAATTTTGTTATGAATAACAGCTGCCTGGGGAACCTTGCTATTGTGAAGTTTTTCTTATTTCTACAAGCTTTTTTACAGCTTTTTGATGGGCCATGTTGACTTATGGGGTATTGTTTTAAAGATGAGCTGTTTAAAGCTAAAAGTTCTCATTATCTATCTGTAAAATTATCTTCATCCCTGAGAACATAGATTTTCTTTGTCTTCTTCTTGGGGGTATAGTGTTTCATCATTCTTCTCTCTTTTTCTGTTCAAACTTCTCATGGGATCACAGTTAATTTAATATTTGCTTACTTTAATATGGATGCCTTTACTTGATATCAATTTGAACACTTTCACTATAGTTTCATACATTATAAGGAAAAAGATTCTTTTCTCTATAGTTTATAAGAGGATTTCAGCTTTAAAAACAAGGTATCGCCTCACTTTTCTTATTTGGGACTTAACTTTTTCCTTACTGACTTTGATGTCTTCATGTTGTTCCTTTATATGTTTGTATCTTGTTCCTTTCTCTCACTTGAGGGAGGGTTGAAGCACTGAAAGAGTTAACACCACGCTTGGGGCCTACCTGACTCCCTGGTAACTTGTGGTGGGAGCTGCAGTTGCGGCTGTGTCAGGATTGATTTTATTGTTGGTCTTTGGTTTTTTCTGTGTTCAATTCTAGCTGCAGGGCTACTCTGCACAGGCTGCAGGAGTCTCTGGTCTCAGCCATGCTGGGGGAAGGGGGCTTGACAGTAAGATTTTCACAGCCGCGGCCAGCCCTGCTCTGGCCTGGGCTCTGCAGCTTCCCCCGTCTTCCTGCCTGGCAGCTGCTGGGGCCTGGCCCGGCTAGAACAGAGCCAATGAGGGGCTGGCGGGCCACCCGGGGAGGGGGAAGGGGCCAGGCCCGTGGCAGGACCGCCCAGCTCGGCCTGGCTGAGACTGGGGCTGGGGCCTGCCACTTGTTCACTGACCAGAAAGTCCCTGGCGTTTTTTGTCTTTAACATGTGTGATTCACAGAGGCATGTCCAGCTTCTCAGTGGTTCAACAGACTGTCAGTTACACAAAAAGCTTTTGCATCACTTCCCTAAATTTTCCTCCCATTCCAAACTACGACACCTGTTCAAGCTTAGATGCAGATACACCACTGGCCAGAGAGCTGGGTGGAGAGAGGTCTCATCTAATCAGCTATCTGGGCCCAGGAGATTCAAAGCCCCTATAAAAAGGGCAGCCATATTAAACTCAGGGCTGTTTGCTGATGACTTTCAGTGTGTTGTGTCATGTGTCTTTCTCCAACCCATGACCCCACGTAACACATGGTGACCCCATGTGAGGACAACAGCCATTTCCCACAGGCAGAGTAGTAGGAGACAGAGGACAGCATGTGCAGAGCCTGTCCCCACAGCGAAAAGCTGGAAAAGACCAGAGGTGAGGAGAGCCCGACCCAGCAGCAAAAAACTGCAGTAATACAGCAAACAGAAAAAAAAGTGGTGGAAAGCCACTCAGATTTGGAATTCCTTTCTACTTACCCTTGAAAACAGAAGAAAACAACCGCCAGAGCCATGGGGGGATGATCTCCATGCAGGATCATCCAGTTATGAAGGTATGGAAATTTCTTCTTGAGGAATGGGACATAGATTACGATGAAGAGGCATTGTTAGCTTTACTAATGTGGGCTAAGAACCACGGATTGGACACAACTGAAGAGGCTGCCCTTGATTTGAATACTCGGGCATGAACTGGCCAATTTACAATTCAAGCAGCTTCCAGAGGTGATGAAAGCACAATAAAAGTTATAAAGCCTTGGAAACTTATTTTAGATTTTATGAGACTGTTAAATACTGGGGCACATGGCAAGGACTGGGCACTGGAGGAGTTAGCGGGGGGGGGGTTGGGCACCCTTCCAAGCCCGCAGAGGAGGTGGCTGGATGAAATGGCCTCCCCGCATGACTGCGCTGCCCTGAATGCACCACCTGCGCCGGCACCAGTCCCTGGCGAGCCACTTTCCACAACCTCCCGACATGGGGGGCCCCGGCGCACGGACAAGCTGTGGTGAGTGACAATGAGCCGGATTATTCAGTTGCCCTGCACGGCAGGGCCCCAACACTCTGTGAGATGGAGGGGGGTGGCAGAGCCCCAAGCATCAGTGATGCCGCAGTGACCAGTGGGGCCCCAGTGGCAGGCAAAACCACAGCAAGCGGCCAAGATGCTCTGCAGCACCAGAATGCCCTGTGCCCGCACCATGGGCATGTGGCACAGCGCTGGAACACCCTGTGCCTACACCACGGGGCTGCTGTGCGGGGCTGAACCGCCCCGTGGCTTCGCGGAGCTGGTGTCCCAGGTCGAACCACACCGCCATCTTGATGCAGCTCCATGCTGCTCCTGGGACTTCTGCCCCACCACTGGAGCCACCCATGCCCCTCGTCACCATGGAAATGCCTGAACTGCCCCTGCCCTGAGTTGGTTGGCTCAGCCCACACACCGCGCCCATGGTTCTGCCTCTGCTGCCCACGCCTGCCTGCTGCTGCAACACAGGGGTGGGGCCCAAGAAGACATCACTACAAATTCCCAGATGTTGTCACTACGTCACACCCGGAAATGTACCAGAACCAGGAAATCCCAGCGCTACAATGCTGAGTCCTGGTCCCAGCCCTGCACCTGCCATTGCCGCAGCACCATCGCACCTACAGCCAAGGTTCCAACAACCTGCAGAAGCCCCTGCAACCCTGCCGACACCAGCTCCAGCCTCATCGATGTTCTGAGCAGAAACCATCCCCACTCAAGACCCGGTTATCTTCTGGATGGAGGTAAAACAAAAAGCAATAGAATGTGGGCCTATAGAGGGGGCTGAGCTAATTTCTGTACCCATGTATTCAACATCTAGGTAATGGGACAACACCTGACAAATACATACCCTTTAATTGGCAAATCCTTTCAGAGCTACCCCAACTAGCTGCTAAACATGGGCTAGGGTTGCCTGCTGTTGCAAATATGCTTTGATTTATAACTGCTAGTGAATTAACCCCCTATGATATGAAGCAAATTGCAAAATTACTCTGTAGTCCAGTGCAATATATGATGTTTGAATCAAGCTGAAGGTCTTATGCAGAAGACCAGGGACTACAAAATTCAAGGGCTTCACAGCAGGACCCATGTTTTGGGGAAGGGATTTCTTAACTTATGGGACTTCCCCCCATGGAAGACCCACAAACCCAAGCATGCCTGAACCCCTTAATTCTAGCCCAAGCAAAGGACTTAGCAATGCGAGCTCTAACAAAAATTAAAAATATGTCTGTGCCTACCCAAAGTTATTCAAGTACAAGACAAAACCCCAATGAATTATATATGCAGTTCATAGAACATTTGCAAGATGCTATGGAAAAACAGATAGCAAACAGTGAAGCAAGGAGCCAATTAATACTACAGTTAGCATGAGATAATGCGAACGAGGATGGTAGAAAGATTATAGATGCATTACCTAAAGAGTATCTATCCCTAGAGGATATGATAAATGTATGTCCTAAGGTTGTGACTGCATCTCACAACATGGATATGTTAGCTAATACTATTACAGCTGCTGTTAAACAAACACCCCATTACTACAAATGTGAACAACAAAGCCACGTGAATGTAAACTGTCGACACCAGTCCATACCACAGGGGACATTTCAAAGACAGCCCCAAATGTACTGGACTCAGGTCGTAAGTGATCAAAGACCTAATATGGTCTGTCCTGCCCTATGTCCTGCCCGGGACCACTAGCACCATCCTCCTGACAGCCCATCAACAGACGTTTTAGAGCTGTGTGTGGAACAGTAGTGGAAAAAACGTGTTCTCCTACCTCATGGAAATATGGGACTCTTAAAGTGACAGGTCATTTAAAGACTTTATCTGTTTACAATTTGTTTTTTCTGTTTACAAATTGTTTTTCTGGTAATTGGGTTTTTCCTAATGGTTCTAAGGGTTAAATGGTTTCTTGTTTTTAGAATTAAGTTATAATTTGTGACTACAAGTAGTTAACCTGTGGCATGTTAGCCTGAAAGATTGTGATCTCACCTAACAGCTCCTGGAAGTGAGTGCTACAACTCCAGTGGTACATGGGACACATCACTAGCTGAGGGGAGCTAGGTTTGTCAAATTGGGTGGAAAACCTCATTCAAATTAGACCCATGCTGTCTTCTGTCACCCTGTCTGCAAAGGGCCCTTGCAGGTAGGATAACAGAGAACACTTTGCATTTTTAATATAACCAAAAGGGTGAATTGCCACAGTACAGCTGGTCTGTAGCAGAACAAGATAAATCTGGCCATAAATCAAATTTGGCTGACCTGGTACTGGTTCATTCTAGAAAAGAGGTAACAGAGACCTCAGCCAACCCTGTTTAAGCTTTGATGCAGATACACCACTGCCCAGAGAGCTGGGTGGAAAGAGGCACCTTCCAATCAACTATCTGGGCCCAGGAGATTCAAAGCCCCTATAAAAAGGGCAGCCATATTAAACTCAGGGCTGTTTGCTGATGACTCTCAGTGTGTTGTGTCATCTGACTGTCTCCAACCCAGGACCCCACGTAACAGGCTAGGGGAAAAACTCCAAGATTTCCTCCTCCATAGCATTTACCTGCATCACAAACTTGTTTTCTTTCCAGAACTGCAATGGAGCCTGCTCTTTTTGACAGAGCATTACAGGCAGTAGGAGTCAGTGTACATGATAATAGAGGTCTTGTGTTTTTGGCCAAGGAGGAACATGGTGCAGCAGCCCACTAGAATGGGGGTACTCAGAGTCCTGGAGGGTCCTGTGGTGCCCCACTGGATCAACAGCACTGCATGGAGCTAGAGGCTCCCAGCCCACTCAGGAATGGGAATGGGGCCCTGGTACCACTGTTCTGCCAGCCCAGGGTGGTGCTTATGCCACTGGTGATGTCATAGTGTGAGACCAGGGAGATTTGGCAGGTGTCAGTCCTGTGGCTGCATTCCGAAGAATAGCACCCCCTGGGTCAGGGTGCGCTTCATGGGCACAGCTGCACCCTCCTGTGGCAGCAGCTCTCTGGCTACAGAAAGGGGCACACAATTTTCCCAGGCATTGCCTGAGAAAGGCTGTGAGAAGACCAAAGAATGATAAATAATTCTTATTTTCACTTGCTGCACCTGTTGTGAACATGTGGAATGTGTTATGGAGATTTGTTTACCAAAGGGTGGTTTCTTAATTAGCCAATGGTGATGGTGTTTGGATTGAAGGACCAATTGGATCCACCTGTATCATGACTGTCTGTAAGGGAGATGGGTTTCTTAATAAGTATAGAATAATAAAGTGATTGATCAGCCTTCTGTGAATCATGGAGTCAATGCTAATTATTAACCGGCTGGGGGCCTGCGACAACACCCTCCTTGCTTTGTCCTGGCTCTGGGCTTTCTCCCCTCCTGCAGGCAATTAGCTTAACAATGGTAGGAAACAGTTTCAAGATAATTTTATTTTGGGAGGTGCAGAACTGGCAATTGTTGCTTTTCCAGCCCCTCTCTCCTATATTTCCTTGGAAATCCTGCAGCAACCCAGCTGCATGCACACAGCACAGCACTGCACCCGTGCAGCCAGTGCTCAGGGCACAGCACCAAGCACTGCTGACCCAGCCTGCTGGGGTAGCCAGGGGAATTACTGCCTGTTCTATCTGCCCTTTTAAATTAAGAAGCTAGATTTGTGTGACCCTGTGTGGGTTGTTTGTTCTCCTGTTCTGAGTGCTGTGATGGGCTCTGCAGTTGGAGTGGGCAATCCTAATCTATCTCATCGCAAAGGCAGCTGGGTTATGCCAGGGAGGAATTTGCATGAAATAGGTTTGCTTTTCTCTGAAACAGGGAGCCAAGAAGAAACCCTCCTCTGTCTTGGCTTGTTGCATAGTACCAACTCAGAGCACCACTCTGCTCGAGGCTTCAGCCTTCTGAGGGCTCTCAGAAGCCCAACCCCTCTGCTGTCACATTTTTGGGGATGATGGATGAAGACCTGTGTCTGTCTTGGCTGGGTGGATGCCAAGCCATCCCCCTGAAGGGCTGCTGAGCCCTGCTCTGTTGAAAGGAATGATGGGGCTGGGCATCCAAGCAAACATGATTAATGAGCCATTGAAATGAAGAAAATAAGTTGCTTTTGATTTTCACACCCCACTGGTCTCTGTTGAGCCAGGCTCAGGCTCTCCATCAGTCCTGTCCCGTCCTGGGAGCCAGTGGGAGGCTGGGTGGGAAGGGTGGACACAGGGATGTCAGTGATGCCTCCCCCTCCCCACTCCCATGGCCAGAGCCAGCTGAGGCACAGATCTGGGGAGCATCACTCTGCAGAGGGACAGGGTTTGAATCTCTTGGTTGGGGGGGATTCACCCTGCACTAGGTCAGCTTCCAGCATGAGACAACTGCATGAGGTTCAATAAGGTGAAGTGTGGGGTCCTGCACTTGGGTCACAGCAACCACATGCAGCAATACAGGCATGGGGAAGTGTAGAGGGAGGTAAAATGGAATTGAGCTACAGGCCGTGGGATGCGTCTGCAGAAAGCCATGGCAGCACAGTGAAGCTTGTCTCCGCCTGACCTTGATGGGAAGAAATGCGACATGGCAGACACCCTTCAGGGAGGAGCCTTGCCAGACAAGTGGACAGCACATGATCAGCCCCATATAAAGACATTAGGAAAGTATGTTGCTGATGTGGCAATGTGTGATAGTTCATTTAGTGAAGAAATACCATATAAGGAAAGAAATACGGTGTTTTGAAGAAGTGTATAAAAACAGCTTGCTTTTTGCAATAAACGTCTCAGTATCTCCACTGATCTGAGTTCATGCAATCAGTCATCACAGGGAAGAGTAGCTTGAGAGGTGTTTGGCAGAAAGGGACTTGGGGGTGCTGGTTGACAACTGGCTCAATATGAGCCAGCAGTGTGCCCAGATGGCCAAGAAGACCAATGGCATCTTGGCCTGTATCAAGAATAGTGGAACCAGCAGGACTAGGGAAGTGATCATCCCTCTGAACTCAGCACTGTTGAGTCTACATCTTGAGTACTGCCTTCAGTGCCTTTAAAAAGGACACTGAGGAGCTGAAGCGTATCCAGAGAAGGGCAACACTTGTGAAGGACCTAAAAAGCATGTCTTATGAGGAATGGCTGAGGGACCTGGGGTTGTTTAGTCTCAAGAAGGGGAGGCTCAGGAGGGACCTCATTGCTATCTACAACTACCTGAAAGGAGGCTATAGTGAGGTGGGAGCTGGTCTCTTTTTCTGTGCCTACAATGAGAGGACAAGAGGAAATGGCCTTAAGCTGAGACAGGGGAGATTCAGATTCGATATTAAAACTTTTTTTCACTGTTAGGGTGGTCAGACATTGGAATAGGTTGCCCAGAGAGATGGTGGAGTCACCATCCCTTAAGGTGTTTAAGAGGCATTTGGTTCTGGCACTGGATCATGTGGTTTCAGGGTTACAGTGATAGTGTTTGGTTGACAGTTGGACTTTATACTAGAGAGGCTTTTGATGCCATGGGTATTGAAACTAATTACGACAAAGTTGAATGCCTATTGGTAAGAATTAAGGGGAAGGCCAACAAGGCTGACATCCTGCTGGGAGTCAGTTATCGTCCACCCAACCAGGAAGAAGAGGTGGACAACTTATTCTATAAACAGCCAGAGAATGTTTCAGGATCACCAGCCCTTGTTCTTGTAGGTGATTTTAACCTACCAGACATCTGCTGGGAACTTAATACAACAGAAAAGAGGCAGTCTAGGAAGTTTTTAGAGTGTGTGGAGGACAACTTTTTGTCACAGCTGGTGAGTGAGCCTACCAGGGGAGGGACTATGTTAGACCTGATGTTTGCAAATAGAGATGGGCTGGTGGGAGATGTGGTGTTTGGAGGCTGCTTGGGGCATAGTGATCATGAAATTATAGAGCTCTCAATTTTGTTGCAGTGCGATGCAACTGAGTTCATCGTGTCCAGGGAGAGTGCAGCTGCCGGTGCCAGGCATGGGAACAAACAAGATGGGTCCTTATTTCATAAAGCTCAAGAATCCATTTATCACCCCCAGGGAGGAGGGGCGGGATGGAGACAAAAAGACCAGGAAAAGGCAGGGTCATGGGGTTTTTATAGGGTATCACAGGGGTGGAGTTAGGGTTTGGGTCAAGGGAGGAGTTATTAGCAACACAAGGAGGGTAAGATCAAATTCCTGCCTCTTAGGAACAGGGGCATTCCACAACTCCCCAGTTTTTAAACTGATCAATGCATGCTGAATAACTTATAATAAGGGGATTCTCAGGAATATGACTTAATAGTTTACAAAACCAAAATGAATATTATCAAGCTAAATTACCAAGGAAAAGAAAAGCATTTGAGACTTAATCACAAAGGATAAAGTAACAGAAATTATGATACTTGATTAAGTGAATACATTTTCACTTAATGAGTTAACAGTTCAATCTCCTCTGGCTTTTAATCTTCTCACCAGAAGAGGTGCAGTTCTTTGATCTCCTCTTCACAAGGGGCACAGTCCTTAGTGTTGGGTCTTGGTTTTGGTACTGGTGTTATGGGTGTTGTCATCTTGAATGACGATGACTGCGAAGCGAGGGAAGTGGTGAGGGCCCCAGGCGTAGGGCTTGGAGCGGGGCCAGTGCCGGGGGAGTGGAGGTGAGGCCGGATGACTTCTTCACGGGGCAAGCAGCCCCACCACACAGGCCTGGGGCAGGGCCAGCTGCAGCCGCATGGCAGGAAGAAGGGGGAGGTAGGTGGGGGGGAAGGGGCGGTTCGGGACCAGAAAAGAAGGACTTAGGCGGGAAAAAGGGGAATCTTAAACAGCGTGGTAAGCAGCATTTTTAGAAAGAGGGCCTGGGACGGCGTGGCCATCTGCATTCCAGGTAGGGAACAGGGGATATGGAAAGACAGTGGGCAAAGGAGGACACAGGACGGTGAGACGATGGTAGCATTCCCACGTCACTTCTGGACGGATTCTGTCCCTTGTTCTGCCTTCAGGGAAAGGGGGATAGGGTGATGGAGAGGGACACAGGACACAGCATGATGGAGAGATGGTAGCAAGTCCGTGCCATGCTGGCAGTTTTCACTCCTTGACACAGTCTTAGGAACAAAAGAGTAAGGAAAGATATGGGCAGCTTCACAGAAAATGAAAAACATGGGGGTTCACAGGAGGGGGGACCACAGATCTAGGGCATCGACATGCTATATGCAGTTGTCTATAACTGTCTATAAGTACCTTCCAGGGCTTTTACCATCCATAAGCTGCAGCAGACGTGTCGGGAAAGTTGACAAGAGTCTGTGGAATGGTCCTTTTTGCAGGCAGACTAGCTGCTTGTAAGTATTAAATGTGGTGAACAAATTCAATGTATGCGTTACCTGGAGCTTGGCCCATGCGTGTTAGTTTGGCACAGTCTGACAGTTGTTGAGGTAATTGACTGATCTAACCAAATTTGACAAAAAGGGCCAATCAGTGTGGTTTTGGTACATGTCGGTGACTACACAGACCAGTCCTTGAGACTGAAGTGGCCACACAGTCAACCACAGTCCATGGTAAACTATTGGAAGACAAAATTGTTTTGATGAGATTAGAGTCTTATAACTAAAGGAATCTTATAATGACACGTCACATACCATGAATTTGGGAAAAAATTCTATCAATTTTACAAAGTTGCATGAGCTACTTATATTTTACCCAGAACAGGGACATATAAAAATTATATATGTTTGATAACTAGCAGAAATTGCAAAGTTCTCACACCTAGGCAGATGTGAATACTTTGGTGTGAGTGGGCTGGTGCATTATATGAGCAGCCAGGGATAAGTTAGCTTTAAATCAACTATGCTAAATGAAGGGATGAATATCAAAAGAGTTTTAAAATCCACTTTTCATACCAGCATCTGATGACTCAGTAAAATTCTAGATGCTATTCTAGTGGAAGTTGTGCATTTCCACATAGTTGTGATTCAGCTATCTGATGGACTTTTGCTGTTGCATCACACACTGAGGGTAAGATCAAATTCCTGCCTCTTAGGAACAGGGGCATTCCACAACTCCCCAGTTTTTAAACTGATCAATGCATGCTGAATAACTTATAATAAGGGGATTCTCAGGAATATGACTTAATAGTTTACAAAACCAAAATGAATATTATCAAGCTAAATTACCAAGGAAAAGAAAAGTATTTGAGACTTAATCACAAAGGATAAAGTAACAGAAATTATGATACTTGATTAAGTGAATACATTTTCACTTAATGAGTTAACAGTTCAATCTCCTCTGGCTTTTAATCTTCTCACCAGAAGAGGTGCAGTTCTTTGATCTCCTCTTCACAAGGGGCACAGTCCTTAGTGTTGGGTCTTGGTTTTGGTACTGGTGTTATGGGTGTTGTCATCTTGAATGACGATGACTGCGAAGCGAGGGAAGTGGTGAGGGCCCCAGGCGTAGGGCTTGGAGCGGGGCCAGTGCCGGGGGAGTGGAGGTGAGGCCGGATGACTTCTTCACGGGGCAAGCAGCCCCACCACACAGGCCTGGGGCAGGGCCAGCTGCAGCCGCATGGCAGGAAGAAGGGGGAGGTAGGTGGGGGGGAAGGGGCGGTTCGGGACCAGAAAAGAAGGACTTAGGCGGGAAAAAGGGGAATCTTAAACAGCGTGGTAAGCAGCATTTTTAGAAAGAGGGCCTGGGACGGCGTGGCCATCTGCATTCCAGGTAGGGAACAGGGGATATGGAAAGACAGTGGGCAAAGGAGGACACAGGACGGTGAGACGATGGTAGCATTCCCACGTCACTTCTGGACGGATTCTGTCCCTTGTTCTGCCTTCAGGGAAAGGGGGATAGGGTGATGGAGAGGGACACAGGACACAGCATGATGGAGAGATGGTAGCAAGTCCGTGCCATGCTGGCAGTTTTCACTCCTTGACACAGTCTTAGGAACAAAAGAGTAAGGAAAGATATGGGCAGCTTCACAGAAAATGAAAAACATGGGGGTTCACAGGAGGGGGGACCACAGATCTAGGGCATCGACATGCTATATGCAGTTGTCTATAACTGTCTATAAGTACCTTCCAGGGCTTTTACCATCCATAAGCTGCAGCAGACGTGTCGGGAAAGTGGGGGACCACAGATCTAGGGCATCGACATGCTATATGCAGTTGTCTATAACTGTCTATAAGTACCTTCCAGGGCTTTTACCATCCATAAGCTGCAGCAGACGTGTCGGGAAAGTTGACAAGAGTCTGTGGAATGGTCCTTTTTGCAGGCAGACTAGCTGCTTGTAGTTCTTAAAGACTGCCTCCCATGAAAAACAAAGAAGCTTAAACCGTTCATAAACGTCTCGCTGAGTGATGGTAGATGTCAGTTCCATCGCCCGGTCTCAGTAAGCTGGTGCCCTTACTGGGAATTCCCCTCCCCGTAAGCTTTTTACCCCCATGTTCCTTTTAAAATGGGGATCCCGCAAGGTGTAGTTCAGCGGGTGACTTATGGGGTGCCAGTCGTGCTGTCCTAACTGGCTGCCCACATTTTCCACCATTTGTTGCAGTGCGATGCAACTGAGTTCATCTTGTCCAGGGAGAGTGCAGCTGCCATCCCCACCTCCCCTGCTGTTTTGGAAGCGGGGATTCCCTTCCCCCGCGCTGCCCTGGGTTTCCTCCCCACATCCCCGGGTCTCCCCACCCCCGCAGCTCCGGATGTCCCCCCTAGCCCAGCTCTGGGTGTCCCCCCAGGGGTAGCAGCCTCCGCCCCTGTCTACCCGCTCACACCAGCTGTCCCAGCAGTGGGGATTTCCTTTCCCCCCCGTCCCCTGCAGGACCCCCCTTCCAGGTCCTTCTCCTCCCCCGTTGGCTTTCCCCCCACCTCTGCTGGGTCCTGTGGTTGCTCCCCTGGGTCGTCCCCCCCCCCCACCAGGAGGGAAGCTAATCAGAAAAAACCCTCCTATTTACACATCAAAGGCTCCAAGCATGGAGTGTACCCCGGCTGGGGCTCTAGTACTGATTCTAGAACATCTGTCTCTACCTCAGATAACAGTGATTCTTCAGATTCAGACAGCGAATTTGAGGATCCCTGGGTTCAAATCAAAAGAAAAGCAGCTTTGGATAAGAACTGGGGGTTCGCTGAAAAATTAAATGTCCTTGCCACCCCAGTTGGATACAAAAGGGAGTTCCCCTCAAAATGGAAAACTATTCCTTATAATGAGCTCTGAGAAATCTGCAGAATTTCCAAACTTTTGGCCCCTCTTCCCCATATTTCAAAAATCTCATACAAGTAACTTTCTCAACTCATGTGCTTGTCCCCTATGATCTCTGTCATGTTATGTCCCTCCTCCTATCACCTACAGAGCTACTTCTGTGGGAATCAATTTGGAAAAAACAATTAAAAACATTAGTACAAAATTACCAATTGGAGGCTAGCTGAGCTTATCTCACTGTAGAGCACCTGTGCGGGGAAGGAGAATAAGAAAATCCACAAGCACAAGCCTGAAATTTATCCAAAGCTGTTTTAGAGGACATTAAAAATGCTGCCCGGAATGCTTTATTGCAAACACCTGATGGTACTACCCCACTGTAGCTATGATATTTTATTAAAAATCCTTTCCTAGGATTTTTCCCCTCCTGAGAAGCTGGGAGCCTCAGGAAAGAAATGTAAACAATAACTATCTGCTGCTGTGGAATGCAACAGGTGCATCTTCCATTGGTCCATGTGGATTGTTTTCAATTGATGACCAATCACAGCCACCTGTGCCAAGGCTGTGAGCAGTCACAGGATTTTGTTATGCATTCTATTCTATTCTTGTTCTTTGTAGCCTTCTGATCTTTCTTTTCTCTCTGTTCTTTTAGTATAGTTTTAATGTAGTATTTTAATATAATATATAAGATAATAAATCAGCCTTCTGAGGAAATGGAGTCAAGCCTTGTGTCTCCACACATAGGGTGTTCGCCTCAACACCCCACAACTAAGTTTTGCTGACATTTGTCAAAGCACTGATGAAACATATTTTAAATTCATTGACAGATTAAAAGATAGTATTGATAAGCAGGTTGATTGTCCAAGGGCTAAAGAAGAGCTGCTCAATAAACTAGCAATATCCAATGCAAATGAAAATTGCAAAAAAATCATAAGGGCACTCCCTCCAGACCCTGAACCCACCATTCATCAAATGGTGGAAGCCTGTTCCTGCCTCACAACCACTGAACATACAGTGGCCATGGCAGTCAGCAAAGGAGTAGCTGAAGCCTTTGTAGCACAAAACAAACAAAATATGCGATGCTATAAGTGTAATGAACTTGGTCACCTCAAGGTAGAATGTGATAAGGACGTTGTACAGAGACACCCCTCCACTGGTTGTTCCTCCACTGCATACTTCAACTGTAAAGAACATTTTAAACACTGTCCTCAGTTTCAGTATCACCAGCAGATCCAGAATCAGCCCTCACAACAGCAGCACCAGGGAAACTTCCCGAGAAGTGCAACGCGGCCCTGCGCAATGACACCAAATGCCAAGCCATTCCGTACCCTTTTCCCCACCATCCCGGAAAACCTGACCACTGAGAGACTGTCTGTGATGACGAGGAAGAGCTCCAACTCTCCAAGGTCTACCAATACATCCAGGCAGGGACATGATGCATGCTGGTAAGCACCCTTTCCATCCAGCTTGAGGATAAGGAGATCTACAAAATTCCAACTGGTAAATTTGGACCCTCTGATGGACCAAAGGACATTTTAATCATAGGGGACTCTAGTATTGGACGGGACCATTTACAGAAGTCCAAACTGTGGGACCAAGGAATGAAATTACCATGACTGTCTCATGTGTACACCCATTGTCTAAGCTTTCCTCTTGCCCACCTGGACTGACATTTTGCCAGAAAACCCTACAGTCTTGTGGGCAGAGACTGTCGGCTCGGACAGACCTATTATAGAGTGCGGTTTGTTTAACAAAGGGGACAAAATTTATCTTCCATGTATAGCAGACACCAGAGCAGACATGACCATCATTTCCTGCTCCAAGTAGCAACAGGGCTGGGAACTAGCCAATGGAGTCATCCCTGGGATTGGAGAAGCTGCCACCTCTATGCAAAGCAAATGAACAATCCTTATCCAAGGACCAGAGGGTCAGGTAGCCACAGTAAGGCCTTTCGTGGTAAGGGCACCCATCACCTTATCAGGTAGAGACCTATTGTCCCAATGGAGAGCAGGGCTAAAAATCTCCTCACCACCACAGGATTCTTAGTCGGGGCCACTGTAGATGTAGAGCGCCCCATGTCCTAGGGTGACATTATGGTGTTTGTATCCCCAGTTGTCTGTTCTGTTTATGCTCGATATTATGCTCTGTGCTTTCAAGACTGGCTCTGAAGAGTGAATGCTTTGTTTTGGTTTTGTTATCAGCCTGCTCCCCCATGGCTGGCAGGACATAGAGACGAGGCAGTACATAGTGCGGCTTTTGCTTTTTGCTTTGCTTCTGCTTTGCTCTTGCTTTTTGCTTCTGCTTGTTAGTTAGTTTAGCTGGGCAGTCAGAATTTTTCCCTGGACTGTTTTTCCTTTCCCTTTTTTGAAACTACTTGAACTTGCTCCAGACTGGGACCTGGGAAACACCAAGTTTGCACCTTGTGGCCTGCAGTAGCTATCCCCAGCACCAGAGGGACTGATAACAGAGCAACCACCCCCAGGAGAGACTTTCTGAATTTGTCATCTTTTCCAGAGCAGTGAAAGTGTGTTGTCATCCGATATTGTTCATTTTGTGTGCTGGGGGGTGTTTTGCCTGTTAAATAAACAGGTTCTTTCCACTTCTCTCCAAGGAATCCTTCCTGAACCAGTAAGGAAAAAGGGCCGTGTGAGTTTGCTTTCTGGGGGGCCCCCCTTTTGGAGGTTTTCTCCCAAATTTGCCCTAAACCAAAACACCCCACCACACCGCTCACTTGGAAAACTGATGAACTAGTGTGGGTTGATCAGTGGCCTCTCTCAAATGAAAAGCTAAAGGCGCTTGAATCCCTAGTGGAGGAGCAGCTGTCCAAGGGCCACATAATACCATCCATTAGCCCTTGGAACACCCCTGTGTTTGTCATTCGTAAACCAGGCAAAGACAAGTGGAGGCTCCTACAAGACCTCAGAAAGATCAATGAGGTTATTGAGGACATAGGCCCTCTGCAGCCTGGCCTCTTCTCTAGAATGAGGGCTGAGATTTCTAGATGGGCTGATGAGACCCCTGACCCAGGAGTAGACCCAGACATGGAAAATCCTGAGTGGTGTGGGAAATGGGAGGATATGGGCCAAATCCTGAAGGAATTCTCTGACCCTGTAGTCTGGGACTTTCCCCATGAACAAATTCAGAACCCAGCTGTGGTGGGGAAATACCTGAAACAGAAGTGCTATGATGACCCTAAGGAGAAAAAGATCATTGCAGTGAGCTAGGCCCTGGCATATGCTTGTCACACACTGCTAGATACTGTAGGGCAGCAGACAGAGGAAGGGGGGCAGGGAGATAAATCAACAGCTATCCCAGTCAGTCTGCAGCAAACATCCCCGGCTCTAAGCCAGCAACTAAACCAGACAATAAGCCTCAACCAATGGCTGTTGCTACTAGCACTAGAAGCGGAAAGTGCACAACAAGACCGATCGACCAGTGGATGATGATGATGATGATGCAGAAAAAGGACCCTCAACGCTTCCTGACATAAAATCAGGAGTCAAAGCAACAGACACAAGACCAGAAGCCAATACTGAGTCCTTTTCCCTGAAGGACCTTCGTGGCCTAAGGAAGGATTACACCAGACGACCTGATGAATCCATAATTACTTGGGTAGTCCATCTTTAGGATGCTGCAGGCAAGGCTACAATTCTGGACGGCACTGAAGCAAGGCATCTGGGATCCCTGTCACATGATCCTGTCATCAACCAAGGAATGATGGCGGGGGGCGGGGGGGCTAAACCTCACAGCCTCTGGGCACGGGTCTTGGAAAGTGCAGCACAAAGATACCTGTGTGCAGATGATCTCTATATGCAGCAAACCCAGTGGAAGACCATAGGAAAAGAGATCCAACACCTGAGAGAAATGGCAGTAGCAGAGATTATCTTCTCAGATGACATAACAACTAGGAATCCAGACTTGGTACCATGCACATCTGTGATGTGGCAAAAACTTGTACGACTTAGGCCACATGCATATGCTTCTGCTTTAGCCATAATGAAGCAGGATGACAGGGATGAGACCGTGCTCGATATGGCAAAGAAGCTCCGAGCATATGCAGATGCTGTACATGGCCCAACACATGCCAGAACCGCAGCAGTGGAAACATATCTGCAGAAAATAGAAGACAAGATAGAAGAGAATCATAAGAAGCTGAGAAAGAAGATTAAAGAAGGCCTTCTCCAAATCTCAGCAGTACAGATCAGAGGTTCTAGTACCCAACGCAGATGTTCCCCAGATGGAGAGAGAAAGTACACCCCACGAGCTGAGCTGTGGTTCTTCCTGCGCGATTGTGGAGAAAACATGAGGAGATGGGATGGAAAATCCACTGCTGCTCTGGCCCGACGAGTGCGTGAACTGAAGGAGAACAGGGCTCAGAGAGGAAGTTCCACCAAAAGAAAAGCAGCTCCAGTTGCCAGGTATGATGATGATGATGATGATGATGATGATGATGACATGTTTGATCCCCTTGAAGGAACTTCCAAGACATACATCCAAAGAAAGAAGAATAACCAGGCTTAGAGGGGCAGTCTCTAGCCAGGTAGAGGCTAGGGAAAACCATGTTTTCTGGACTGTGTGGATTCATTTGCCTGGCACATCAGAACCACAAGAATATAAAGCTTCAGTCGACACTGGTGCGTAGTGCACATTAATCCCACCAAGATATGTGAGGGCAGAATCTGTTTCTATTGCTGGCATGACAAGAAGATCACAGGATTTCACTTTAGTGGAAGCTGATGTGAGCCTGACTGGAAATTAGTAAAAAAACACCCTACTGTGACTGGCCCAGAGGCCCCATGTATTTTGGGCATAGGTTATCTCCAAAGTGGGTATTTCAAAGACCCAAAAAGACTCAGGTGAGCATTCGGGATAGCAGCTGTAGTGACAGAGTGTGTCCAGCAATTGAACACCTTGCCTGGATTGTCTGAGAATCCATCTACAGTAAGACTTCTGAAGGGAGAAGAGCAACAGATATCAATTGCCACTTCCACAGTGCATCATCGACAGTATAGAACCACTCGAGATGCTGTGATTCCCATCCATAAGATGATCCGAGAGCTGGAGAGCCAAGGGGTGGTCAGCAAAACCCATTCACCCTTCAACTGCCCCATCTGGCCTGTGCATAAATCTGAAGGAGAATAGAGATTGACTGTAGACTACTACGCATTTATTGCCATCTTATTGCAAAGGTTTCATACCTTCTTGGTGATTTCTCATGGGCAGCTCTTCACAGCACTGACTCCTTCTTCATCTTCTTTGCACAGCAAACAAGCTCCATCTAACTTCTGGACCAGCCAACCTACTCTTTTACAATACCCATCCTAGTTGGATCCAGCTGTGGCCTATTAAGCGCAGCCCTGTTCCTAATTCTTGATAATTAGCACAGCTGTAACTCCTTAGGGGTGAGATTACCTTCACCACTATCTCTATTCTCCTACATTCTATCTATCCACATGCATTGAATGAAGTGACTCCACCACTGAGCGCTGCTGTGCCAGACATATTAGAGCTTCTGTATGAGCTGGAGTCCAAGGCAGTGAAGTGGTATGCCACTATCGATATTGCCAATGCATTTTTCTCCATTCCTCTGGCAGCAGAATGCAGGCCTCAGTTTGCTTTCGCGTGGAGTGCAGTATACCTGGAACCGACTGCCCCAGGGGTGGAAGCACAGTCCTACCATCTGCCATGGACTGATCCAGACTGCACTAGAAAAGGGTAAAGCTCCAAAACCTTCTGCTTTAGCCATAATGAAGCAGGATGACAGGGATGAGACCGTGCTCGATATGGCAAAGAAGCTCCGAGCATATGCAGATGCTGTACATGGCCCAACACATGCCAGAACCGCAGCAGTGGAAACATATCTGCAGAAAATAGAAGACAAGATAGAAGAGAATCATAAGAAGCTGAGAAAGAAGATTAAAGAAGGCCTTCTCCAAATCTCAGCAGTACAGATCAGAGGTTCTAGTACCCAACGCAGATGTTCCCCAGATGGAGAGAGAAAGTACACCCCACGAGCTGAGCTGTGGTTCTTCCTGCGCGATTGTGGAGAAAACATGAGGAGATGGGATGGAAAATCCACTGCTGCTCTGGCCCGACGAGTGCGTGAACTGAAGGAGAACAGGGCTCAGAGAGGAAGTTCCACCAAAAGAAAAGCAGCTCCAGTTGCCAGGTATGATGATGATGATGATGATGATGACATGTTTGATCCCCTTGAAGGAACTTCCAAGACATACATCCAAAGAAAGAAGAATAACCAGGCTTAGAGGGGCAGTCTCTAGCCAGGTAGAGGCTAGGGAAAACCATGTTTTCTGGACTGTGTGGATTCATTTGCCTGGCACATCAGAACCACAAGAATATAAAGCTTCAGTCGACACTGGTGCGTAGTGCACATTAATCCCACCAAGATATGTGAGGGCAGAATCTGTTTCTATTGCTGGCATGACAAGAAGATCACAGGATTTCACTTTAGTGGAAGCTGATGTGAGCCTGACTGGAAATTAGTAAAAAAACACCCTACTGTGACTGGCCCAGAGGCCCCATGTATTTTGGGCATAGGTTATCTCCAAAGTGGGTATTTCAAAGACCCAAAAAGACTCAGGTGAGCATTCGGGATAGCAGCTGTAGTGACAGAGTGTGTCCAGCAATTGAACACCTTGCCTGGATTGTCTGAGAATCCATCTACAGTAAGACTTCTGAAGGGAGAAGAGCAACAGATATCAATTGCCACTTCCACAGTGCATCATCGACAGTATAGAACCACTCGAGATGCTGTGATTCCCATCCATAAGATGATCCGAGAGCTGGAGAGCCAAGGGGTGGTCAGCAAAACCCATTCACCCTTCAACTGCCCCATCTGGCCTGTGCATAAATCTGAAGGAGAATAGAGATTGACTGTAGACTACTACGCATTTATTGCCATCTTATTGCAAAGGTTTCATACCTTCTTGGTGATTTCTCATGGGCAGCTCTTCACAGCACTGACTCCTTCTTCATCTTCTTTGCACAGCAAACAAGCTCCATCTAACTTCTGGACCAGCCAACCTACTCTTTTACAATACCCATCCTAGTTGGATCCAGCTGTGGCCTATTAAGCGCAGCCCTGTTCCTAATTCTTGATAATTAGCACAGCTGTAACTCCTTAGGGGTGAGATTACCTTCACCACTATCTCTATTCTCCTACATTCTATCTATCCACATGCATTGAATGAAGTGACTCCACCACTGAGCGCTGCTGTGCCAGACATATTAGAGCTTCTGTATGAGCTGGAGTCCAAGGCAGTGAAGTGGTATGCCACTATCGATATTGCCAATGCATTTTTCTCCATTCCTCTGGCAGCAGAATGCAGGCCTCAGTTTGCTTTCGCGTGGAGTGCAGTATACCTGGAACCGACTGCCCCAGGGGTGGAAGCACAGTCCTACCATCTGCCATGGACTGATCCAGACTGCACTAGAAAAGGGTAAAGCTCCAAAACATCTACAGTATATTGATGGCATCATTGTGTAGGGGAACACAGCCGCAGAAGTGTTTGAAAAAGGAGAGAAAATCATCCAAATCGCCCTGGGAGCTAGTTTCGCCATCAAAAAGAACAAAGTAAAGGGACCAACTCGTGAAATTCAGTTCCTAAGAGTAAAGTAGCAAGATAGACGGCATCGGATTCCTACAGATGTCCTCAATGAGATCACAGCTATGTCTCCACCAACCAATAAGAAGAAGACACAAGCTTTCCTAGGTACCATAGGCTTTTAGAAAATGCATATTCCTGAGTACAGTCAGATTGTGAGCCCTCTCCACCTGGTCACCCGTAAGAAGAACGATTTCCACTGGGGCCCTGAGCAACAAGTCTTTGACCAAATTAAGCAGGAGGTCGCTCATGCAATAGCCCTTGGCCCGGTCAAGACAAGACCAGAGGTAAAAAACATGCTCTACTCTGCAGCTGGGAGCCATAGTTTGTCCTGAAGCCTTTGGCAGAAGGTGCCTGGAGAGATTTCAGAGTCGACCACTGAGATTTTAGAGTCGAAGCTACAGAAAGTCTGAATCTAACTACACTCCAACAGAGAAAGAAATCTTAACTGCCTATAAAAAAGTTCAAGCTGCCTCAGAAATGATTGGTACAGGAATGCAACTCCTCCTGGCACCCCGACTACCGGTGCTAGGGTAGATGTTCAAAAGCAAAGTTCCTTTCACCCACCATGACACCAGTACTACATGGAGCAAGTAGATTGCTCTTATCACACAGCGTGCCCATATAAATAAACTGAATCACCCTGAGATTTTAGAGGTAATTACAAATTGGCCTGAAAGCGAAAATTTTAGTGTCACAGATGAAGAACAAGAACCAGTGACATGAGCTGAAGAACCTCCTCCATATAACCAACTACCACCAGAAGAAACATACTATGCTCTTTTTACTGATGGTTCCTGTCACATCGTATGAATAAATCTGAAGTGGAAAGCAGCCGTATACAAACCCCATACAACAGGTCGCAGAAGTCACTGAAAGAGAAAGTAAATCAAGCCAACTTGCATAACTCAAAGCTGTTCAACTGGCCCTAGACATTACAGAAAGAGAGAAGTAGCCAAAGCTCTACCTCTACACTGATTCATAGATAGTAGCCAATGCTCTGTAGGGATGGCTAGAAAAGTAGAAAGAGGCTAACTGACAGCTTAGAGGAAAACCAATTTGGGCTGTTGAAGAGTGAAAAGACATTGCTACCAGGGTAGGGAGTCTACCTGTGAAGATCTGCCATGTAGATGCCCATGTCCCCAAGAATAGAGCTAATGAAGAACACCAAAACAATGAGCAGATAGACCAAACTTCAAAAATAGGGGTGTCCAAGATAGACCTAGATTAGGAACACAAGAGAGAGTTATTCCTAGCTCAATGAACCCATGATGCCTCAGGCCATCAAGGTAAAAATGCCACCTATAAGTGAGCACGAGACCAAAGAGTAAATTTAACCATGGACAGTATTTCATAAGTTATCCATGACTGTGAGACGTGTGCTGCCATCAAACAAGCCAAAAGAGTGAAGCCCCTATAGTATGGTAAGCGGTGGTCCAAGTACAAGTATGGGGAGGCCTGGCAGATTGACTACATCATACTGCCCCAGACATGCCAAGACAAGCGCTACATGCTCACAATGGTAGAAGCCACCACGGGATGGTTAGAAACCTACCCTGTGTCTCACGCTACTGCCCGTAACACCATCCTAGGCCTTGAAAAGCAAATCCTTTAGACGCATAGTACCCCTGAGAAGACTGAGTCAGACAGTGAAACTCATTTCAAGAACAGCCTTATCAACACCTGAGCTAAAAAACATGGCATTGAGTAAGTGTACCATATCCCCTAACATGCACCAGCTGCAGGAAAAGTAGAGAGATACAATGGACTACTAAAAACCCAGTTGAAAGCCTTGGGTGGGGGGATCTTTCAAAAATTGAGAGCAGCATTTAGCTAAGGCCACCTGGTTAATTAACACCCGAAGTTCCACCAACCGAGCAGGTTCTGCCCAGAGTCCCTGAATATAATAAATAGAAATGAAGTCCAAATAATATGTGTCAGAAGTTTATTAGAGATGGTTAGAAACCTACCCTGTGTCTCACGCTACTGCCCGTAACACCATCCTAGGCCTTGAAAAGCAAATCCTTTAGACGCATAGTACCCCTGAGAAGACTGAGTCAGACAGTGAAACTCATTTCAAGAACAGCCTTATCAACACCTGAGCTAAAAAACATGGCATTGAGTAAGTGTACCATATCCCCTAACATGCACCAGCTGCAGGAAAAGTAGAGAGATACAATGGACTACTAAAAACCCAGTTGAAAGCCTTGGGTGGGGGGATCTTTCAAAAATTGAGAGCAGCATTTAGCTAAGGCCACCTGGTTAATTAACACCCGAAGTTCCACCAACCGAGCAGGTTCTGCCCAGAGTCCCTGAATATAATAAATAGAAATGAAGTCCAAATAATATGTGTCAGAAGTTTATTAGAGAAGACCATGTGGATCAATTCTGCCTCGAGTACAGACAAACCCATTTGTGAGGTTGTCTTTGCTCAGGGACCAGGTTGCATGTAGTAGATAATACAAAAAGATGAAACAACACAATGTGTACCTCGAGAAAATCTGATTGTAGAGTGAAGATCATATGCAAATATCACTGTTTGTTAAATGTTACTGCCATTGTCTGTACATTAAACCATACATACATGAGATAAAAGGAAATGTGTAAGTGTCGAAGGTCGGAGCAAGTGAAAGATGAAGTTTTGAGTAAATAAAATAGAAGTGAAGAATCCTGCAGCTCCGTAGTATGGGACCTGGATTCAGTGGTCTGGTGTAAAAATGCGATGAGAGCATGATGAGTAAAGCTTGTAATTTTTGGGGGGAACAGATGGAAGTTTTATGTAAATACAATGTATGATATGTGGTAGTATGTTGACAATATAAGAATAAAGAGTGGAATGTCCTAGGGTGACATTATGATGCTTGTATCCCCAGTTGTCTGTTCTGTTTATGCTCGATATTATGTTCTGTGCCTTCAAGACTGGCTCTGAAGAGTGAATGCTTTGTTTTGGTTTTGTTATCAGCCTCAGGCAAAGACAAGTGGAGGCTCCTACAAGACCTCAGAAAGATCAATGAGGTTATTGAGGACATAGGCCCTCTGCAGCCTGGCCTACCCTCACCCTCAATGCTCCCCCGGGATTGGAAATTAGCAGTCATTGATATCAGAGATGGCTTCTTTAACATCCCGTTCCATCCCAGAGATGCCCCAAGGTTTGCATTTTCTGTACCATCAATTAACAGACAAGCCCCTCTCAAAAGGTATCAATGGAGAACTCTTCCTCAAGGCATGAAAAATTCCCCAGCTATCTGTCAAATGTTTGTTGCCCGCATGGTCTCACCCGTTCGAGGAAATATCCCCCAACGCAATATTTTTTCACTACATGGACGATATTCTAATTTGCACTGAGACTATTATTTAGAGACTGTTCTCAAAAAGACTATTCAGGCCATCGAAGGAGCAGGGTTTGAAATTGTCACTGAGAAGATTCAACAGACCTGCCCGTGGACCTACCTAGGACTCCGGATCGGTGAAAGGACCATCGTACCCCAGCAGGTCACCATCGAAGACAACCCGAGAACTCTGAGGGACCTACATCAGCTATGTGGGACCATCAACTGGGTTCGTCCACTGCTGGGGATCACAACCAAGGACCTTGCACCCCTCTTCAACCTCCTGCGAGGCTGCAATGACCTTGATTCACCACGGACAATCACGCCAGAAGCCCAGCTAACTCAGTCCGTAGAGCATGAGACTCTTAATCTCAGGGTTGTGGGTTCAAGCCTCACGTTGGGCACCAATGAAAAATGCGGAAGTTGGATGGTAGGTGCTGCTGCCTATTATCTGTCCCCAACAAACCTCTCCTGTAAAAAAGCAGGTTGGGTTAACATTTAGGCAACACAGTCAAATCCACACACAACATTCACCACAGCTGGCTCAACAAGAGAGGCCAGAAAGGCTCCTTTTTGCAAGGTTTTATTCCAGCGAAGTATATCACATGTAGCTGAAGGGAACCCAGCGAGAAAGAGGACAACCACATGGTGCAGGCAGCTTAAGAAGGGGAAAGGGGTGGGGGGGGGCAGAGCTAAGGGCAGGGCAAAGGGGATTGGTCTCCAGGGGAGGGGGAGCAGCCACCAGTGGTACCAAGCCACTGAGGGGACAGGGAAAGGGGAAACCAGCGGAAGTTGTGAATCAGAAGTCCATGTGGGAGTCTGTCTTTTTCCCCCAGGAGGACTAACTCTGTGGTAGGTAATCATTGCCGTTGCCAGGGCAGTGGACTTGGGAATTGACTAAGAGGAGAGAGTTCATGGGATGCTACACTCGAGTTTTAAAAAAGACTGGATGTGGCACTCAGGGCCATGGTCTAGTTGAGGGGTTAGGGCTGGGTTGGACTTGGTGATCTTGAAGGTCTCTTCCAAACTAGTGATTCTGTGTGTGATTCTGTGTGAATGATCTTAAAGGTCTCTTCCAATCTCGATAATTCTATGAGCCAGTGGCTCCCAGTGGCTATCCCCTGTTCCTAGCAGTCCTGAGCATTTCCAGCTGCTGATGTTGGACTCTAAAATCAGTGCTCAGCTCTCATGCCAATAGCTTTAAAAAGCAGAAATGGCTGCAAGGCTGGAGAAAAGGTTATTTTACCCACTGATGTATAGATCCAGCATCTCCTTCATTATTTCAGACATTGATGTTGTATAGATGCAGCACCGCCTTCTGCTTCTGTCACTGTTGAGAGGAGAGGCATAGCCTAGATACAGGGGATGAGTCCTACTGCCATAAGGAGAAGCCTTCACAAATGCTGGCTGGGAACTGGCTGGCCCTGGCAGGTTTAACTGTGCCATACAGCACAGCTCCACACCAGCTGCTTCTACTAAACCCAAGCAACCAGTATTTGCCATGGCATGAAGGCTAGTACCTGAAACAGAGTGGAAATTTTCCAGGGTGGAAATCCATTTCAGATTTAAGTGAAATGCGCCATTTTGAATTATTAAGTCTGTAGCTTGCTAGCATAAGTGAACCTGTTTAGTCTGCTAGCTTTGCTGCACTCACAAAAACTGCCTCAGCCAAGGAAAAAGGAATGCAATTTCCAAGCTGAAGATATAAGAAGGGCCCCTTGAACTTTGAAATGAAGACAAAAGCCTAAAGCTGAGGCTGCAAGAGACCAAGAGACAAGATGACCAGAGCGTTCTCTCTGTACAAGGACTGATAAGGACTAATTGCAAGTTGTGATGGGAAACCAGTAAAATGAATATGCATGAACCTATTGTGAAACTCTATGCATATGTACAACTAAGGGGGGATAAAAAAATGTGCATGTCCTTTAGGCGGGAGTGATCCCCACATGCATCCAGCACTGTAATAAAAATACCAGCTTTACAACTTTTACAAAGTTGTGGAGTTAGGGTTTTTTTTCTGCAAATCATTTCCCCTGATTTCAGTATCCCTGATTGCTGGGGTCTCAGATGGTGTGGTTCATACCCTCTCACCACTGTTCACTCCAATGACAGTCTGGCAGGCTGGTTTTCATATGTATGCTTTTTAATATTAATTCTGTTACACTATACACAACCAGTAACTGATAAATACTGCAATGGAAATGTTAAAAAAAGGTTATACATAGTTCATGTTTTTGAAATCCTCCACTGTTTAAAATAAATTAATGCATAAAATGGATGGTAGAAAAAAGAAAACCCAAAACAAACCACAACACGATTGATCTGTTTAATGCAGTACTCTACATGGATGGGAACAGAAGTACAACTGTGTGCTCCATGTTCTGAACAGGAAAAATGAAAGAAATATCCCCCCTGCCCTATACAAGATGCAGATTGATGTTTCAAGAGTGAAAAATCTCACAAACCTAGATAATAAAACCAATGGCCAAGTTAAGTGCAACATTAATGCACTCTGCATGTCAAATGATTAACAGGTTCCTTACATGAGCTAAGGCCAAGCTACAACAAATTTATCTTCCTAATTAAAGGGTTATTCAGGTCAAACCCAATATTTAACTGTACTTTGCATTTGGATGTTTGAACTATGTTTCGCTATATGCAAGGACAGCTGGAAATTAGTTTCCTGCTCTGAGATTTACACAAAGGTTGTGAGGTCTCCTCCTGAAAGATATTTCCATTAAATACATCTAAAAAGGATCTTGCTTTTGGTGACCCCCAAATGCCTTCCACCATTGCCTCTCCTGAGGCACTAAACACCACATGGGGAAAGGAGACCTGGGAAGTATTTGGATTGATTTTTATCCAAGCTAAGGGCATGAAATGCAAGTGCAATTTGATCTGAACTCTGAGGAGTGCTGTCTGCCAGAAATGGCTATCTGGAGCCTGCTGAAAGCACTTTGCCGGCATGGGAGAAACCCAGCCTGTATCTAGGCTCTGGATAGAGACATGGCGTTTGCCATTAAGGTTGGTGTGAAGCTCCATACCTGTCTGGACAGTCAATTAACTCATTATTAATGCAGACCAGAACTTGGCCACTGGAAGGTGGACAATAATCATAATACCAAAAAATCCCACTTTCTCTCAAAAAGGAAAAGAAAAGGGACAGTAGCTACTTCCTTCTGGTTTCTCCCAGTGGATCCCAATCAGCTGCCACCTATGCAAGATCAGCAGCACCAGATCTCACCAGCATTGGCAGAGTACATTCACAGTAAGGTTCATGTCTGTAAGGTGCTGCCAGGGGGAAAAGAAACTACTTGGGACATGGTTGGAGCCTCCTGTACTGCCCTGCTAGAGTGTGTGGGGAGGAAGCTATGGTACATGAGGAAAGAAACCCAAGCAGAATTACTAAACATTTAGACTTCTGATGGCTAACAACTGTCTGAGCTGCCTTGGGATTGGGTGGGAGAGTGCAGAACTGGGCTGAGAGTCACTTTTGGTGCAACTGCCTCTGATGCTCATCACTAGTGCATGAGGGAGGGGGAAGATGATCGCTGCTTTGAGAAAAGAGGAGTGGAAAGAGGACATCTGCAATATAACAAAGCTTGTGACTCTAGAATTAGCCACTGGACATGGATACTGAAGTTTACCTGTGACAACTAGCTATCTTTCTATGGTCACTGCTGCTTTCCTCCCCTTCATGGTCTGATTCTTCTTCAGTTTGGAAAGCTGGGGCTGTTTGACATGATGGTCAGCATTGATTCTCCCATCCCAGTTCCCACAACACAGGGTGACTCAACTACAGGATGTACAATGAGGTCTGTAAGTCACATCTTAGGCACAGACCAACTACATGCAAGTAGTGTCTGCTTTCAGAACCCTTCAGAAAGCTATTTAATGTTGGCTCATTTCCTTTTTTATTAAACTGAAGGTTCAATAACCCTTGTGGAAGGAGTAAAAATTGTTAAAAACATGCAAAAAGGGGGCGAATAAAATTTTTCTGAATTTTCTTCCCTGCAGACTTCATCCTTCATCTTTTTCTCTGCACAACTACAGCCCTACCAGTGCACTCTGCCCCAGCATGGTGGGGACACAGCTGACTGGCTTTCCAACTGTGCCTCTGCTGTGGTTTCCAGTCCATTTCACATGGGCTTATAGGCCTGGGACCTGGTGCTTGGGTCCCAGATCTCCCAGAGTGCTGAGCCTGGGAGGATGAAAGCAGTTGGCTCACACCAAGGTCTTACTTTAGCCTAGCTAACCCTCAGCCCCACTGCCTTCAGGTGGGTGAAGAGAAACCCCAGTCTGCTCTCTGTCTCAACCACCATCACAAATGTTGGATGTCCTGCTGGTTTGATGGTTGCTTTATATTTGTCTCAGGACAGAGGCAGCTACAAGCCAAACACAGCTGCTAGCCCAGCTTTTCCGTGAAAAAAAAAAAAAAAAGAGCCCAGAAATCAGTGAGCTGGGGATGGAGATGAAGGTGATAAAAACCAGAAGGGCTGTTGTGAAGAGAGCTTGTCCAAGTTTTCCAGCTATCTCAGTGGATCTATATTACATGTCCCAAAAAGCTTCACATCTCCTAGATCATGTGAACTTGAGGAAGGTGGGTAACAGATGGAGAAGGTGGAGTTACAGCTCTTTTCGGACCAGTGCAGAAGGGAGAACGCAGCCCAGGTAGAGAGCAATTCTTCCTAGTGAGCTCATCCGGGGCAGCTGGATGGGCAACTATGGAATGCTGCTCTGGGAGGACAAACATCTAGTCAGATAATAGCACTTATCTCAGCATGGCCTTTTATTTTCCTGGTGCTTACTCTGCTGGTTTTCAGTGACACATTTGAGACAGTCACATTTTAATGAGACTTCTTTTGCACCTTCCACTCCCTGATGCAATCCTACCACCTGTATTACCATTTGTTACTTGGAATGACTCCACAGTCCAGGCACAACTGGTGAGATGGGTTCCTTCCAGGAGCAAATCCATCTTTTACTGGAGCAGTTTTTACAGAAAGAGAAAGGCTCAGTCACCACCAGTTTCTGCTGGCAACTGGGTCTGGAAAGCAATGGGAAGAGCTGCTCTCCACAGGCACCAGGGAAAGATGCAATTTGTCCTGGTGCCCATGTTGTTCTACAAGACTCAGAAAGAGTGCAACTTAGATAGTGAATGGTGATGGAAGGGAAGAGAGCATTGAATGACTCAATTGGGATATTCCTATGGCAGTTTCATGCTCTTACTTTTAGCATCCATTTAATGATCTGAGGGTATAAACTGGCACTTTTGCCTGGGCTCTTCCTTTACTATTCTCCCTTAAAGCTCACACAGGGTATGGCCACTATTACCTAGAATGAAGTAGGCTTTATCACCTGGCTCCTGCTCGGCTCAGCAAGCACAGGCTACATGTGCCAATGTAAACATATCCTGGCTTTGACCTCTACCACCCTTCAGAGCTGACTCTTCACATGACACTACTTCTCACGTTTCAAAAGAACTATCTGCATAAATGGGCAGTGCCACAGGGCAAACTTGGCTAGGTTGAGCCTAAGGGGGAGGCATGGAAAAGTGCTCATTTTAAGGTGCTTTTCACCTTTAGAACATGGCATCCTTGTCACTTCCTTTCAGGGATTTCCTATGTAAGGGATCGTTCCAAACCTTGAACCACATCTCATCAGACAAACCCACATCTGTGACAGAGCTGCACAAGCCCTGCAGCAGAAGAGTCAGCAACTCAGCATAGAGGAAGAGGTTGTGATTTGGGATTACCTATACAAGGTTAATGCCAGACTGACCAGGTGCAGGTTTCTCACAGGGGCTGGCATCTGTATTTTAAGTCCTTGTTGGACTCCTAAGTTCCTTAACTTCATTAGCAGTGGATGGTGCTGTTGTGCCACCAAATCTTTTTGCACATTCTTTCTGGCATCATGCAGACTGAGAAGTCAGTTGTGCAAGAGTCACCTGCCAAATGTGTGAGGAACACATCCTTGCCAAACATCTGCTCCCAAAGTTCTTTAATCTCTTTACTAACCTCCACTCTGCAGCCTTCTGATGCATGTAAGCAACATCAGAAAATGGTAAAGAGAGGGAAAGCAGAATTGTGCTGCTTTTCTTTGTAGTACTTTGAAAATACATGCAAAACTTCTATAGAATGCTTTTTGCATCTTGCTTGCAGAACTATACTATCAATGGTGTCCACCACACACTTGGCAACATCCATGCAGATGGATGCAGGGTGGTGGTAGAATCTTAGGAAGGCAGCTTTCTCTCCTGTGCTGCAGAAAGGAATGGATATCAAGAGGAGATGTGACTTGTCTGAGGTTAGAGCAAACATAGTATGTGCCAACAGCAGTCTGACACCACCAAAGACACCTTTCAGTATTAATAAATTTCTCCCATGGGCACCAAAAGATGCAGTGTCAAGACAATATCAACAGCCAAGCTCTGTGAAAATGTGCTTTCTTCAACTAGTTTTTCTGGCACTGACCTTCAGACTGAACAATTCTAGTTCTGTCTTGTGCAGGACTAATTTTTTCTTAGCTGGACACACTTTAAGATTTCTGAAAGCACATGGGTCTCGCAGGAATGAAGTATTGGATGAAGTCAATATACATGGCTGGACTGAACTCAGGAGTATGGTATTCTTGGGCAAAGGCTGAATCCCTGAACTGAAGAGCATGGATAGACTGCAGATTAAATCCAATGTGTTTGGTGATAATTTAATGTGGAGCTCAGGACAGAGTGCACTGGATATGTGACACAACAGCTCTAACTAGTACTGACTCACAGTGAAATGTCACCTATTTGCCCCTTTTACAAGTAAATGAATTGTATCGTGCTAGTCCTGACTAGCCTTGCCATAAGAAAGGATGCCCTGCTCTGTTCCTATTTCTGTGTCCCAGTTACAGTATAATTATAGTTATGCAAATGTATCAGGTTTAGTGAATCAATTAAGAACTGATCTTCTCCCACAGGTAAAACCCTCTGACACCTCAGACTCACCCCTGATCTTGTAGATGGACTGGTTTCAGTGGGCAGCAGTAACTGCAGCTCCATCTCACCCTTCCCATTCTGGAATAGACACCTTAAAAAACATTTCCAGTACCTAAACAAACCAAGGAGGTATCTCTGGACCCCTCTGCATTTGCTCTCCAGACCAGTCCATTCTGCCAGGCAGTGCCTGGCACTTTGATCAACTTGTCTTTTGTTTTATCATAGTTTAAAATAACTTATTTACCAATCATAATTTTTTGGGTTTCTTCTGGCTCCATGAACACAAAGAGGTACATGTCCTACCATAGGAGGAAGCGATGGCTTAAGTTTTATAGTGGAAAGCACTGAAAGCACTGCTGGCCTCACTACTGGATGTGACAGGCGGTGGAAGAGGTGGCTTAGCAACACATGCAGTTAGGGTTGACAGATTTAGGGGGAATTAGGTCGAGGTCCTCATCATCTGGGATCTCATCTAACCGGTACCCATCCTTTAGGAGCTGGATGTTCAAATCTTGGTTGATCTGCTACAGACAAACAGACAAACAGACAAACACTTGAGATTTCTTCCTTCTGATGTCTGGAAGAGAAAAGAAGTCCTTTATTCTGAAATATATTTCCCTATCATTAGCAGCTGTCCCATCAATGAAAGAACCCCAGTTTTTGACCACAGGTGAGGGCTGCTGTTGGGGTTTTATGAGTTCTCCTATTGTTTTTTGTGGGTTTTTTTCTCTCATACATGTTGCTAGGAGACAATAACGACTGGCTACTTAAGAGAGACAAAAGAAGGTGTCACAGCTCAGGGGAGGGGTGCAACTGGCTACTCTCTCCTTACATCTCATCTAACCGGTACCCATCCTTTAGGAGCTGGATGTTCAAATCTTGGTTGATCTGCTACAGACAAACAGACAAACAGACAAACACTTGAGATTTCTTCCTTCTGATGTCTGGAAGAGAAAAGAAGTCCTTTATTCTGAAATATATTTCCCTATCATTAGCAGCTGTCCCATCAATGAAAGAACCCCAGTTTTTGACCACAGGTGAGGGCTGCTGTTGGGGTTTTATGAGTTCTCCTATTGTTTTTTGTGGGTTTTTTTCTCTCATACATGTTGCTAGGAGACAATAACGACTGGCTACTTAAGAGAGACAAAAGAAGGTGTCACAGCTCAGGGGAGGGGTGCAACTGGCTACTCTCTCCTTACACGGGATTTCTCGTGAACAGCAGAGATACTGCAAGATTTAGACTGCGAAAACGGTGTTGGGTGCAGCCCCTAACTCTCTTGTGCTCTCAGCATTCGGAGGGGAGAGAGACTGTGGTTGATGTGGGGAGAATTCGTCACCACTGCGGGGTTCAGTCTCCTGCTGCCTTTCTTCTGCCATGAGTGGAGCTCTGTTTGTAAGAGTAGCCGTTGTACTGGGACTTTTCACCATATGCTCGGGTGCCTCAGGGGAAAAACCCCGGGATCCCAAGCTCGCCTTTCCCTGTCCTGCTCGGAACCGGGTCTGCTGCTGCTCTGCCCCCACCACTCCGAGCTTTTGCTACACTCTAGCCCCACATTCCCTGCCTGCAGAGACATCCCGCAGTTCCACCTACAGCCGCGGAGCTTCTGATACATCTCGTCCACCACCCCGAGATTTTTGCTCATTCCTGCCATTCCAGCTTGCTGCTTCCGAGAGTCCTGCTGGGGCACTGGGATCAGCTGCCCCTGGGGTGTTTGTAAAGCAAGCCTTTCTTCCATGCCTTCTCGTCTCGGTCAAGTCTGCCATTATCGTGTGCTCCCCAAACTCGTGCCACAGCGCCCCCTGCAGCCACGGGGGAATCATCGCACCTGCCCTGCCCACCAGGAGCCACCAGCGCCCCTGCCAGCTGTGACCATCACTACATCACAGGGGAAAGAGCCTGCAGCTGGGAAGGCTGTTACTGGGTTTCTGGTTCTGTTTGTTGTTAATGCCATAGTTATTCTTGTTTGTTTGCTTTGTTATACATACTAGTAAAGAACTGTTTTTCCTATTCTCATATCTTTGCCTGAGAGCCCCTTAATTCCAAAATTATAATAATTCGGAAGGAAGGGTATTATATTTTCCATTCCAAGGGAGGCTCCTGCCTTCCTTAGCAGAAACCTGTCTTTCAAACCAAGACACCTGCCTTCTATTTTTTAAACTTCTTCCAGAATAGGAATATCTAGAGTGAGATATTCCAGAGAAGCAAACTGATACAGTATTTTAATCTGGAATAATCTTTCCATAAAGATTAATCCTCATTTAAAGTAATGTAATAATGACAATAAACTGACTGGCAGCTGGGAAGTCTCTCCTTTCAGTCTGGGGCACTGTAGCAGTTGAAAGGTGGCTTCTTGGCTTTTTGTAATCTCAAATTCAAGTGCTGTCTAGCCAGATCTGGGTGAACACTTCATCAGGGCCCAGAGATGGCCCAGATCAGCTGATCTGGTCCCTGCTCTTGGACATTTCTCTACATTTCAGAGGTATTTTGCCAAGGAAGGGATACAAAGGGGAAGAGTTCCCAGTGGCTTGTGTGTATAATGGCTGTTCCACACCTTGGATGTAAAATCAGATCCTGCAGAAGCAGTACCTGGAGCCTGAACAACTAATTCACAAGAGACCTCAGGAATATATTCAGAAACAATGCAAAGGGATGAACAAGCCAGAGCTTCCCTGCCTTTTCTATTTGAAGGTACAGAAGTTCATATCTGCAAGTCTTCCCTAGAATTTCTGGTGCTCCAAATAAACATGCACTGGGTGACCCTGACACCCACAAGAACTGGAAATCACAGCATGTCGGGGTCCGCTGTTATGTGTCT
>NW_024526143.1:0-1204 GCF_017590135.1 Pyrgilauda ruficollis | reverse complement strand
AGAACGCAGCTCCAATCTACTTCCAAACCTGCATTATGACAGAACAGCTAGCTTGGAGTGAGTGGTTCTGAAATCTGTTTCAGAATGAATAAATATTCCTACATTCAAATTGATGGACTGGATCTTTTTTCCTAAGTCTAAAACTGCTTTGATCCCCACAAGGAGTATTTGCCAATCAGTAAGTTTGGTGTATGTATACTATGGCAATATGGTGGCAAATGTGTCAGAATATATGACAACAAACAGATTCTGCAAACTGATGGGCTTTTATTATTGCTTACTTTAGGAAACTTCCCATAAAAAGACAGGCAATGCTTTGTTTTGTTTTCCTTTTACTGTAAGAATGGATAAGGGACAGAGGGCACAGCTTGGCGTCCAGGGAATAGAGCTCTTTTTCTACCTCCTGTGTGAGTGAGAGGCAAGGCCAGTTCTGGATGGAGGCAAAGCAGTCAATCACCTATGACAGCAAGCTCTTGACAAAATGACTCTGGATCCCTAACAGCTTATCTGTGTTAGAGACAGGGAAGATCAAGTTTGCTGGTGTCATACAGTGTGACAGAATGTGTAAAAAGGCAGCTACCCACAGAAACATTTATTATTCTCCAGCCAGGAACAGTAGGATCACAAGCTCATTTTCCCAGAGTTCCCTGACCAACCTGTCTCACCTCTCACCTACCAAGGCTGGAGGTACGATTCCAAGCAACTCAGTTTCAGTTAATAAGGTTCAGTTTTTGATAAGAAACTCTGGAAAGATATCTCTGGGTCTGAATGATCTTGGTTTCTCAAGTTGGATGTGACACGAGCATCTCCTACATGATATATGAGCATATATCATGTAGGAGTAGAAAAAAATTGAAAGGTTCTGTTAATGAATAATTCTTATATATCTGCCTTATAAATGCAGGCAAAAGAAGTTCACTGGGTACGGGCAACATGAACTACTGACCTTCTGATAAAACACTTTTCACAATGCACTTTTGTAACCCACATGTCTGTATTCCACCCATAGTCATCACAATGCATTAATTTCAAAAATCTATGTGTGTAAAGACATAAAAATTGCTGTCTGAAAGCTGCCTATAAAGTGACTAGAATGCGTGTTTTTGTCTGTCAGTATGTGTCCATTAAAATATTTTTTCCAGAAAAATTCTGCAGAAAAATAATTTCTTAAAATGGGAGTTGAGACTGTATTTAAAATTTTTTT
>NW_024526142.1:0-1210 GCF_017590135.1 Pyrgilauda ruficollis | reverse complement strand
AGAAGAGAATCCACTTTCTTTCAAAGCTCGACGGAGCTCTTTTATATCAAGGTGAGAAAGAGTTTCATATTGTGGATTTACATCATTACAACCATATCTTATAGGTAAGGCAAGGAGAAAGAGTTTCATATTGTGGATTTACATCTTTAGGTAAGGCAGGGAATTGTTTCTTTGAATCCAAATATTTTCCTAAATTTTGATTAATATTAGACTAGTTAAGTAGTTGTAATGGAAAGTTTACTTCTGATTTAGATTGTGTTTTGTTTTTCCTTCTCATCACTCTTGTTTCTGTTACAGAAGAGCAGGTAGTGTTGTCACAGTCATCAGCTGTCCCAGGAACCCTGCCAAGAAGCTCCAAGTTCTTCTTGGCAGAGGTATTGCTGCAGTGAAAAACTTTCTTGGGAGCTCTGCTAGGAAGGGCTGGGGAGGAGAGCTCTAAGTTCTTGGCAGCAGTACCGCCTGAGCAACATGCCTCCTCGGGAGCCCTGCCAGGAAGGGCAGAGGAGAGCTTGACATTTTTAACAACCCCCCTGCCATGGAGGCAGAGGCCAAGGAATGTGTTGTATTGGTTACAGGAAGAGAGCTAGAGCCTGATAAATCAGGTCTCAATTCACTAAATTGGGTTCTATTAGAATCATGCAAATTGGGCTGCTCTTGAGCTGCAGATTTCAAATTTGTGACACTTCCAATGAGCTCTTACAGGTCCTAACACTGTATCCTCGCCCACGGGGATACAGCTGGAAAACTCTTAGCTCTGAGCTGCGATCTCGACATGCTGTTTTCCCCCTCAGCAGCAAATGAGACAGACTTCAAGGCCTCTAAATGATTTGTCTGTGTCTATACATAAACTTTCTTGAGCTCTCCTGCTTCTACCTCCTGCATCACTCTAGGCAGAGCTATCTTCGTTCTGCTCAGCCCTTGGCTGCCACCCGCCGCCTCTGTCTTCCCCCCTGCCCGCTCCCCTGCAGGCAAGGACAAATCTAAAGCTCTCCCACCACCTGTAATCAAGATTAAATAGCTAAAGCAATGCATAAATAGAGTTAAATTAAACAAAACAAACAATCAACAAAACTCATAAAACAACAGGCCATTACAGGAGACCTTGTTTAGCCCAGAAAACCCTAACTGGAATATGGACCTTTTTTCTTCCATTTTGTTTCTAACTTGCCAATATTCTCAATAATGTTCTTATTGTATAGCTTAATTTGAG
>NW_024526141.1:0-1200 GCF_017590135.1 Pyrgilauda ruficollis | reverse complement strand
AAAAACCCCAAACAAACAAACAAACCAGATTTACAGAAGCTAAAAAGAAACTTGGTTATAAACACTATATTAGGTAATAATCCCTTTGTCCTGAAGTCACCTCATAACTTATCAACAGCAAATTGAAGAGCAAAGAGATCAGTTTTTAATATTTTCTCATGTTTTTCAATTAAAGTAGTTATTGATCTCGCTCTCCTCTTTGTTATAAAAACATCTCTCTTACTGTTGTTCCCCATGGTCTCAAAGAACAACTTTTACTTAGCACCTGCGTGTGGGAAAAAAGGATGAATTTAAACTGAATATGCAGATATTTGGTACCACATAATTTTTAGATACTCATGAAGACAGAGCAGTGCTTTCCTCTGAGTAATGTCTGTGTTTCATTGCTGCTGTTGCTCAAATGCTCTAAGCAAGGCTCCCACCCACAGAATTCTCACAGACATGGTACAGAAACCTTCTTTAACCTCAGGTTAGTGAGCTCCTGAGTTACATTTTCCTCTGCATTGTGCAGACTCTTGATGGAAAATGGAGATCTAGAGAGAAGAAAAAGATGTGGAACCTGGTCAGGAAGTCATGATTTTGATATTGCTCCAGAAATAACCCAGATCTTTGTGTGGGGCAGAGGTCAAACAGAGTACATGCTCCCTGTCAAAAAGGATGAACTCAAAACACTTCCCAAACCAACATTTCCATGACATGACAGATCTTTGAATCACCACACTGGGTACCTACAACAGCTTCCAAGAACTGGATGGAAAGTCCTTAAATTAACTGGACATTTTGTGCAGGCAGAGTTAATAGTCCAGTTTTAGGGCCAGTGGAATATTCAGTTCTTTAAAAAGTCTATCTTTAAACTGTAGGAAAAAAATAATCCGTTTATCCCTAGTTCAAAACTGCAGAAGAGATTAAATTCATCTGCCAGAAATATATAATGACAGTTAAGGTAATTGTCCTTATTTTAATTTTATATCTATTTTATTAAAATAATATATACATACACTTTATATTTTACATAAAATATATTCTATTTAATATATATTATATAATGTTGTATAATAATATATAATTGTATATAACAACATTTTATATTATTATTACTACTACATATTACTTTATAATATGTTGTATAGGATATTTACACTATTAAAGTTATAATATACATTTTAATATATATTCAACTCTACCCAGTGTTCTCTGACA
>NW_024526140.1:0-1201 GCF_017590135.1 Pyrgilauda ruficollis | reverse complement strand
GATCTGGGATGGACGGGAATTCGGGATCAGGATCTGGGAGAGAATTTGGGATCAGGATCTGAAATGGATGGGAATTTGGGATGGAGGGGAATCCAGGACAGGGAGAGATCCAGGGTGGGTTGAGATCCGGGACAGGGATCAGGGATGGATCGGGATCTGGGATGAACGGGAATCCAGGATGTGAGATCCAGGACAGGGATCTGAGATGGATCAGGAATTGGGATGGATCAGGATCTGGGATGGATGGGGATCCAGGATGGGAGATCCAGGACAGGGATCTGAGATGGATCAGGAATTGGGATGGATCAGGATCTGGGATGGATGGGGATCCAGGATGGTTCAGGATGGGTTGGGATCCAGGACAGGGATCCGGGATGGATGGGGATCCAGGACAGGGATCCGGGATGGACGGGGATCGGGGACAGGGATCCGGGATGGACGGGGATCTGGGATGGATATTGGGATCCAGGATGGCTGGGGATCCTGGACAGGGATCCGGGATGGCTGGGGATCCAGGACATGCTGGATCCATGGTGGAC
The DNA here is from genome assembly GCF_017590135.1 of Pyrgilauda ruficollis. Taxonomy (NCBI): domain Eukaryota; kingdom Metazoa; phylum Chordata; class Aves; order Passeriformes; family Passeridae; genus Pyrgilauda; species Pyrgilauda ruficollis. The sequence goes on along the minus strand of NW_024526140.1, from coordinate 662 downwards.
GGGGATGTGGGATGGGTCTGGGATGCGAATCCAGGATGTGAGATCCAGGACAGGGATCTGAGATGGATCAGGAATTGGGATGGTTCGGGATGGGTTGGGATCCAGGACAGGGATCCAGGATGGTTGGGGATCCAGGACAGGCTGGATCCATGGTGGACAGGAATCTGGGATGGATATTGGGATCCAGGATGGCTGGGGATCCAGGACAGGGATCCGGGATGGACGGGGATCGGGGACAGGGATTTGGGATGGCTGGGGATCGGGGACAGGGATCCGGGATGGATGAGGATCCAGGATGGGAGATCCAGGACAGGGATCCAGGACAGGCTGGATCCATGGTGGACGGGGATCTGGGATGGGTCTGGGATGCAGGGCAGGGATCTGGGACAGGGGTCCAGGATGAATCAGGATCTGGGATGGACGGGGATCCAGGATGGGAGATCCAGGACAGGGATCTGAGATGGATCAGGAATTGGGATGGATCAGGATGGGGAAGGATCGGGATGTGGGATGGATCACGATGGGGATGGATCAGGAACAGGGATGGATTGGGATCTGGGATGGATCGGGAACAGGGATGGATCAGGAACAGGGATGGATTGGGATCTGGGATGGATCAGGAACGGGGATGGGTGAGGAGCTGGGATGGATCAGGAACTGGG
>NW_024526139.1:0-1201 GCF_017590135.1 Pyrgilauda ruficollis | reverse complement strand
CCCAAATCCCCATTTTTGCCCAAAATCGCCGCTTTTTGCCCCAAAACCTTCGGCCTCACCTTGAGGAAGATGCCGACGTTCTTCACCTTCTTCTTGACGGCCGTGAGCACCACGGCGGGGCCGTCCTGTGATTGGCCGGGAGAAAGGGGGCGGGGACACCCCATTGGTCAAAAAAAGGGGGCGGGGACACGGGATTGGCTGAGGGCAAGCAGCCAGGCTGCGATTGGCCAACGAGAGCAAGGACGCAATTGGCCGAGGGCAGAAGGGGAGGGGCCATTTCCTGAGGGGAGCGAGGCCGCGATTGGCCGAGGGACGCAAGGCCACGATTGGCTGGGGGGAGGAGCAGCAGGGCCGCCATTGGCTGAGGGAATCACAGCACGCCATTGGCTGAGGGATGGAGCAACACGATTGGTCGAGGGAGGAAAAGCAGCCGCCATTTTGTGAGGGGAGGCCGCCATCTTGGTAGGGGAGGCCGCCATTTTGTGAGGGGACAAGGCCGCCATTTTGGAACTAAGGCCGCCATTTTGTATGGGGAGGCCGCCATTTTGTGTAAGAGGGCCGCCATTTTGGGAGGGGAGGCGGCCATTTTGTGAGGGGGCAAGGCCGCCATTTTGGGAGGGGAGGCGGCCATTTTGGGAGGGGGCAAGGCCGCCATTTTGTGAGGGAAAGCCCCCATTTTGTGAGGGGGCAAGGCCGCCATTTTGTGAGGGGAGGCGGCCATTTTGGGAGGCCGCCATTTTGTATGGGGAGGCCGCCATTTTGTGTAAGAGGGCCGCCATTTTGGTAGGGGAGGCTGCCATTTTGGGAGGGGGCAAGGCCGCCATTTTGTGAGGGGAGGCCGCCATTTTGTGTGGGGACAAGGCCGCCATTTTGGAACTAAGGCCGCCATTTTGTATGGGGAGGCCGCCATTTTGGGAGGGGAGGCCGCCATTTTGGGAGGGGAGGCCGCCATTTTGGGAGGGGAGGCCGCCATTTTGGGAGGGGAGGCCGCCATTTTGGGAGGGGAGGCCGCCATTTTGGGAGGGGAGGCCGCCATTTTGGGAGGGGAGGCCGCCATTTTGGGAGGGGAGGCCGCCATTTTGGGAGGGGAGGCCGCCATTTTGGGAGGGGAGGCGGCCATTTTGTGAGGGGGCAAGGCCGCCATTTTGTGAAGGAAAGCCGCCATTTTGTGAGGGAAGCAAGGCCGCGATTGGCGGAGGGG
>NW_024526138.1:0-1201 GCF_017590135.1 Pyrgilauda ruficollis | reverse complement strand
CCCTTAATTTCAAAATTATAATCATTTTGAGGGACAGGGTTTACATTCTCCGTTTCAAGGGAGGCTGCTGCCTTCCTTGGCCGACACCTGTGTGTTCAAACCCAGACACAGCTGTACATGTGGCACTGGAGAGCTGGCATGAAAGCAGCATGCAGCTTGCAGACACATTAAAATTGCTTTTGGAAAAATGCACTGTGAGTATAAGGCCAAAGTAAATCTTTGCAGCTCTTCCTTGAGGAGAGCCATCCGTCTGCGTGGAACAGAGACTGATTCCAAACTGAGAATGTGCACGGGAAATGATGCTGACACTTTATCTTCTAACCCTCAGCTGCAGTGATAATGCCAGCACTATAAGGCCTTTAGAAGAAAAAGCCATGGGTCATGTGCATTGCTTAAATTAAATATTCTGATAAAGTACATGTGTTGTTTAAATTAAATAGTCTGAAAAATCTATATTTAAAAAGCCCACAAAAGCACTTAATACTGTCTGGGTATTTGTTAATAATTACAGCGAGTTTCAGGAATGATGTGAGAAGTACAAAATATAAGCCCTGCTCCCAAAAATTCTACATAGAGGATTAATTATAACAAAGGATTGGATAACAGAAAAATATACAAAATGTTCATGATCTAACTCATTGCATTAGCAATTAGTGTTCACATGTTGGATTCTTTCCTTTTTAATTAAGAGTAAGAAAATCATGACTAACTTTGAGGTCACAGAACAATGTAGTGTAATAATCCTCTATTAAAGGGATCTTTACTGGGACATCCTAATGAAAATATTATTTCTAACCTCATGTATCACAAATATAGGACAAGAAGACCCAGATAAGAGTTATAAAGTGTTCAATTTTTCAATGATTTTATGCCAATCGTATTTCAAAGGCAAATGAATGCAACCTCAGATCACACAGAGTGTGATCCACAAATATAGAAAGATTGGTCTAGTTGAGTAATATTTTTCCAGTTTTGGAGCTCCCAGTTTCCAGGAGGGGCACAGATTCCTACAGAAAATACACACGCTAATAAGTTTATTTTTCTCAGTTAATGTCCCAGGATGGCTCAGACAGTACCCCAGAGAGTGCTCCTCCTCTCTGCAGGTAACTGCTGTGTGATCAGTGCAATGCAAGGTTGCTCAAGCCAATCTTGTTTCTGGCAGTGGAAATTGTTAGTCCTCTGTCACTGGAAATTTTTGAGA
>NW_024526137.1:0-1202 GCF_017590135.1 Pyrgilauda ruficollis | reverse complement strand
CCCCACCCCAGCTTCAACTCCCCCCTCCTCCCCCAGCTTGGGGGGGTGTCACCAAGCCCGGGGACCCCCGGTCCGGGCCCCCCCCTCACCGTCGGCCACCTCGAAGTCCCTGAAGGCCACCTCGGAGCCGCCGTCCCCGATCAGCACCTCCCCGTTGAGGGTGAAGCTCATGTGGCACTCGCCCAGGTCGATGAGGCAGCCCACCACGTCCCCAGGCTGCCAGGGGCGGCCGAAGGACTCGCCCCCCACGTGCCACCGCTGGGCCTGGGGACACCGGGGACACCGGGGGGTCATAGGGGGTCACAGGGGGTCACAGGGACACCAGGGGTCACAGGGACCCACCACGTCCCCAGGCTGCCAGGGGCGGCCGAAGGACTCGCCCCCCACGTGCCACCGCTGGGCCTGGGGACACCGGGGGGTCACAGGAACACCAGGGGGTCACAGGGGTCACAGGGACCCACCACGTCCCCCCATGTCCCTGTGTGTAGGGACACCAGGGGGTCACAGGGACACCAGGGACACCAGGGGGACATCAGGGGTCACAAGGGTCACAGGGACCCACCACGTCCCCCCATGTCCCTCTGTGTCCCTGCACATCCCAAGTAGGTTCTGTGTGTCCCCACGTGTCCCTGCATGTCCCTGCATGTTCCTGCATGTCCCCCCGTGTCCCCCGTGTCCCCTGGGGATGTCCCACATGTCCCAAACATGCTCTGTGTGTCCCCTGTGTCCCTGTGTATCCCTGAGTGTCCCTGCGTGTCCCAAACAGGCTCTGCGTGTCCCCTATGTCCCCACACGTCCCCACATATCCCTGTGTGTCCCTGCATGTCCCAAACAGGCTCTGCGTGTCCCCACGTGTCCCCACGTGTCCCTGCATGTCCCTGCACGTCCCCATGTGTCCCCACACGTCCCCCCATGTCCCTCTGTGTCCCTGCACATCCCAAGTAGGTTCTGTGTGTCCCCACGTGTCCCCGCGTGTCCCTGCCTGTCCCCACGCATCCCTGAGCATCCCCGCGTGTCCCCGCGTGTCCCCACGTGTCCCTGCATGTCCCTGCACGTCCCCATGTGTCCCCACACGTCCCCCCATGTCCCTCTGTGTCCCTGCACATCCCAAGTAGGTTCTGTGTGTCCCCACGTGTCCCCGCGTGTCCCTGCCTGTCCCCACGCATCCCTGAGCATCCCCGCGTGTCCCCGCGTGTCCCCAC
>NW_024526136.1:0-1202 GCF_017590135.1 Pyrgilauda ruficollis | reverse complement strand
CCAGTAGGTCAAAATTTGCATAAAGCCAGTGCCTTTCTCTCCCATATGCTCATGATGCCACTTCTAGAAAATGGTGAGGAATACTATTATTTATCAATTTGGCACGTTTGTGCGATGTCTATTGCTGTTTGCTGTGAATTTAACAGAAGAAAAATTAAAATAAAACCTCATTCCTTATAATTAGAAGTATTTCAGGAAGTACATATGATCTTATGCAGATAACCCTCTCTCTGATTTTGGAGACCAAATCTCCAAAAGACAAAATAAGTCCACAATTTTAATGAAGTCCTCTGACATGTTCTAATGTTATGATCAAGTACAAATACATTTATTGGACATTTGCAGCTCATGGACAAGAGCTTTTGTCAGTGTTGCTACTGTGATACACATTCAGTGACCCAGGATTACATGGTTTCTTTCTTCCTATTTCAGTATTTCCATAGAATGGGTTGCACTATATGTAATTTTTTTCATTCTTTTTTCTTCCTATTTCAGCATTTCCATAGAATGGGTTGCACTATATGTAATTTTTTTCATTCTTTTTTTTTCTGTAAAAGAAGCACAGTTTTTCATAAGCTTTTGTCTACCATAAATTAATATGACATGTTTTCTAAAGATGGGCAGATTATAAAAGTACAGTGAGGGAGCCTTTGCTTCAAGAGCAGGGAGTTCTGCTTCCTCAGGCAAACATCTGTGACAGCTCGATCCTTCAGAGGATAGAGGCAAGATGTTGCCAGTGCTAATGATCAGTATTTGGCTTCTTTTGGAGATTTTGATTAAAGCAGAAGTTATCATGCCATATGCAACATTAGACCAAAACAGCAGTGTGTGCATACCATGTTCACACAGCTTTTCTTGTCTGAGCCCTTACTGATTTTCGCATCAGCTGTTTCAGTGCCAAGCCCACCCACTGGTTACCATTGTTCAGGATCACGCTCCTGTCTGTGTAATATAAGGAATCTGCAGTGTGCTGTGCTATTTCAGAGTGGTCACCCATCTCATCTCTCATAAGTGTCTGTAACAGATGGTTCAGCTGGAACATTGAGACAGTGATACAGTGGACAGTAATAAAAAAACCTGATGATCAAGGACATCCTGTACAATTCTTGACTACATTTGACATCTTTTCTCGAGCATAAATCATAGAAAAATAGATAATGCTGAGTTGGAAGGGGGCCATCAGGGTCATTGAGTCCAACTCC
>NW_024526135.1:0-1181 GCF_017590135.1 Pyrgilauda ruficollis | reverse complement strand
CATTTATACTGTTTGTTCCATCTGGAATGTGGCAACTCACAGGACCTATGTTTTGAAAGGAAGGATGAAAGATGGCTTAAGAAAACTAAGAGCCCTTCCGAGTTCACTGAAAATGCTTGCACACTTACAATAATTTGGGTTTTGGTTTCTTTTTGTAGATGGGAACCAGTGCAGTTCAAATCCTTGTCACTATGGTGGCCACTGTAAAGATGGAATTGGTTCCTACACTTGCACGTGCTTGGATGGTTATCAAGGCAGGAACTGTGAATTTGGTAAGTTTCTGCTTTAGAGAACCGTGGCGGCGAACTTTTTGCATGGAAATCCTTCCTGGGGCTCACTTCTGTGGCATAGAGCTGCCCCCGTGACCTTGCCAAGGGAGGGGGTATCATTAGCCCAAGAAGTAAGAGCAGGAGTGTGAAACTCCAGGAGGTTCAGTCAGGGGATCAAGGGGAGTGATGAGGAGTTGGAGTTTTTAGGGCAGGAGGGAGGAATTGTGTGAGGATTTCCACAATTATGTTCTCTGTTAGTGTTTTGTTCATTGCTCCCCTGACAATTTGTCTCTGCTTTTTGAGCTCACCATGCCATGGCCACTGGGCCCACTCGGACTTGGCAAGTACGTTTGTTGTGCTGGATGTGGCTGCTTTGTAAGGCAGAAGCTGATGTTCAGCACTGACATTAGTTATTCCTGCAGGGTGCTTCAGGTGCTTGGCAGGTGGGGATACAGTTCCTGTTTACGGAGTGTTTTCTGTTTCAGAGAACTTCCAGATCTTCTGTGAAGTCAGTGTTTATGTACAGTTTTTCTGCCCCCATCTCTTTTGTAGTCATACCAAAGTTCTGCAGGATAAACAACGGGGACTGTGAGCAGTTCTGCAGCGTCCGAAGAGATGGGCGGAAGGATGTGTTGTGTTCCTGTGCAGATGGGTACCTTCTAGCAGAGGATGGCAGACACTGTGTTGCAACAGGTACCAAGCCATGTGATAAAGCAATAGCAGTGGTGGTGAGACTTGTTTCACAGTAAAACTTTACAGTTACAGTCTTGGTTTACAGTAGAGGAATGTCTTTTGAACCACCAGTATCCTATATGGCATAGACCCAACAGTGAGGCCAGGAGGTTTGTATTTCCAAAGCCTTCCATTTGTGAGGTGCTGTGGTGGAGTGGATCAAAATCTAGGTGATTTTGA
>NW_024526134.1:0-1202 GCF_017590135.1 Pyrgilauda ruficollis | reverse complement strand
CACTATCTGCCCTTGTAAAAAGTCCCTGTGGCTCCTTTTTTATAAAAGGGGAAGGCTGCAGTGAGACCTGCCCTGGGGCTTTGGGCTGGAGGCTGTCCCCTCCTGGGTGTTTGGATGCCCAGCCTGGCAGGGTCCTGAGCTCAGCTGGGCTCTTCAGGTCTCCCAGGGCAATAACCCATCATAGTAACAACAAACAGAAAGTTCTCAGTGAATGTTTGTTCCCTGCTCTGCTGAGCTCTGTCCCATATAATACCAAAGTATTTTCCCACATAGTATGTATCTTTCTCTATATTATTTATCTTGCTAACATATCTTGTTCTAAATCAAATAAAGGTGTGAATGGAGAAGAATGACTTTCAGAGCTCCCTTTCCTGTGCTCTGAGCCATCAGTTTCCAAATTATGGGGTCTGAGAGCCCCTACAGCAACAGTCCTGACCCCACCTAGTCCTTGGAAGTAAATGGGAAGGATCCTTGTGCTGAGGCTCCAGGTACCCTGATGTTTGCCTGGAGAAGCCCTGGTGGATCCATGGCTGTGGACCTGGCATGGAGAAGGGTTGCAACTGGGGCTATTTTATAAACAAGAGCGAGATGAGTCCTTTGAGCTGGGCTCTGGGCACAGGCTGGGGGTGTGTGGGTGTGGATTTACACTGTGGTAGCTGGGCACAGCCAGCATTGCCACACTGCTGGAGACAGGCAGTGCCACGGTGGGCAGGAGAGCCTGCTGTGCCCTGGGGGTGTCCTCAGTGGCACGTGGAGATGGACTAATGTTACCTGATGGCTCACAGCACGTGCCTGCTCCTTGCCACCCTGTGCAGGCACACCTTTCCCAGGGAAAGATTTATTTATTTATTTTTTTGTCATCAGGATAACAGCAATGGAGACAAGTCAGTAGAGGCAGAGCTTGTCCTTGCAGCTCTGTGAAGGCAATCTTGGCAAGGCTCTGGCCAGACTGGCTTTGCACCCATCTGGCTGTGGGAGCTGGACAGGCTGTGTCCCACGTGCTCCTGGGAGGATGTGAGCCCATGCCTGCACTTGTTGTGCCAAGCTCTTGGCAGGGTTGGAGGGACACCAGATCTGGACACACCTGAGCCTGGAAGTCAGTGAGAGAGATGAGTACTGACTCCTACAAAGTCCTACATAACATCAAAAGGTCATAACATCAAAGAGGTCCATTTTCATAAAATCATAGAATGGTTTGTGTT
>NW_024526133.1:0-80353 GCF_017590135.1 Pyrgilauda ruficollis | reverse complement strand
CCAATTGAGATAATTTTGTTCCCACCACATTACAAAAATCTATCCTATGAACCATTTCGGGGGTGATCTGAGGAAACTGAGTGAACAACCAGATTATCAGCTGTTTCAATTCACTCTTAATTAACTTAATTTCCCTCCCCCCAAGGATTCCCACAACTTGGAAATAAACTCCTTTCTGCTGCGTCGACAGTTTAACACCCATGCCGACACAGCAAACCCACCCCTTGGAGTGAAAATAACTATAACGCGAACAAAAAAAAACCACCCAGGCACCAGCCCTAACCCCACCGGGTCTGGGATGAAACCACCGACCCGACCGGACGAAACCAGGGGTTTAGGCGAGGGGGACCACCCGAAGATGGCGAGCTGGGGGTACTCACCCTCTGACCAGTGCCGACAGGAGAAAACTCCAAAGGAGGGACTTCGCCAGGGACCGACTCCGGGGTGCTGGACCTGCCGATCCCATCCCAGTCTGGAGCACCGCCTCTAAAACAAGGTCTGCTCACGGACACAGGTAGTCTGACGTCCACAGAGCAACCAATGAACCAAGCAGGAAGGACAAAACCTGCCCACTGGCCACCGACCTCCTGCCGTAGGGTCCGGCGATGTCCACGGACCCCGACGTTGGGGTGCCAAATGCCGCGCTGCTGTCAGAGTCTCTCTATAGAGATGGGACATGCTCCGCCTGTGGGTGGTAACCTGGGGGCGGGGTTAGGGGAGGGGGAGGAGGAAAGGGCAGAGAAGGGGGTGGAGGAACAAAGGGTGGAGTGAGGCAGGGGTGGGCAGGGTTTTGCATAAAAGGGGAGGGGAGAAAAGGGTTGGAGGGAAAAAGAAAAGGATTGTGGGAAGAAGACAGTGTTTTGGCAGGAAAAACCACGCGGCCACCACCATCTTGAGCTCCATGGGAGCCATTTTGGGACAGGGTCTGAGAGTTGTCATCCTCCGGGACTAAGAACTCAATTTTGGGTTTGACAACCAGGGACTTTGGGGTAGGGGAAACAGGGTTCGGGGAAGAATCCCCTGAAGTCTGGCCAGGACTCCGGAGGTGGGGGTTTGAAGGACCCTGAGGAAAACCCGGGGGATGGCAAGAACCCAGCACGGTGCCTGAGTGAGCTGTTCCCCTCAGGATCCCCTTATTTCGAGGTACAGAGGAGGTGGAGCAAGGGCCTGGGGCTTGGGGAAAGGGTGAACGAGGAGGAGAGGGGGATCCCAGGACCGAACTATTATAACTTTAGGGGGAAACAGAACAAACCAAATGAACCATGTACCACAACAGCCCGGGAAGCTGAGGCTGATTTTGTGTGTGACTCATTCTCACACGCAACAAGATAACAATAAGATACCTTTTACTTTCAAATCACCTATTACAAATTTAGGTATTACTGGCCAGTCCTGATGCTCATGGATATCCCCTCAATCCAGCTGTGTTGTCCAACCCCAGATACTCTTGGGCATAACCTCAATCCAGCAGAATTTTGCTTAACCCTGGATGTTCTTGGAATATTAATCCCTCACCCAAGCAGGTTTTAATTCTGGATGCTCTTGGGCACTCTTATCCCTCAAGCCAGCAGAATTTTTAGGGGCCCCTTCCACACTTTTTCTTTAATTTTTCCCAGTGGATTATTCCAGGAAAGCCCTCAGCTTCCTCTCTCCAAGGGATCCCACCCCTTCCCTGAGACCCAGTCCCACTTTCCCCAGGGGGGATTCTCTCACTCTTTTTTATCTCTCGCTTTGTCTCTTTACTGGCCGCTTTTCTTGTGAAAAGATGAAAATGCAGCATGGGAGACTCCTCACATAGCAAGTAGCAGGTCTGGCATAACCAGCCTGCCTCTCATTCACACACATTCATACCCCCCCCCCCTTATCCGCCCCATCCAAACAAGTACTTACCTATCCTTTGTCCTTGGTTCTTTGTTCTTCGTGTGCACTTTAGTCTTAGGGGCCAATTACAGCGGTTTTAGGGAATCCTTTCCCTTTTCTTTGTTTTGTTGCCTCCTTTTGTCCATCCATTGTAAACTGCGTCTGTTGTCTGTCGGTCACACTAGAGGAAACAGAGTGAGGCTGCCTAATCGGGCAGGGCGCACCTTCCTCACCCTGACTCCCCTAAGGCACTGACACCAAGGTGTTACTAACCATCCTCTGCTACCATAATTGTGAAAAATGCCAATCACTTGCTTTTAAAATTTTAAAAGTTTAATAGTAATAAATTATTTATAAAAAATAGTAATGTAATTAGAATAATAAATATTTAGACAATTAAGATTTAGGACAATATGAGACAATAAAAACAAAGAATTACGGACAGTCCAGGTTCCTTTTTCTGGGCAAAATAAGCCCAAAAAAGGAAGCACGTTAACAGAGGATTAACCCTTAAAAACAATCACCTGTTGCATATTCATACATCTCATACATGATGCATAAATTCAATTCAAACACAGGATTCTGTCTGGTTAGTGTCAACTTCTTCCTCTTAATCCTGAAGGCATCTTCAGGGCTGAGTGAGGCAGGAAGAAGTTAGTTTCTTCTGATAAAGGAGCAATAAATTCCTTTTTTCTGAAATATTTAGGTGCCCTGTGGCTGCTATCTTGGTGTGAGTACCTCATTCCTCTCTTTAAAAAAATATCCTACATACATAGTTTCTATTTTAACTACAAAACTACATTTACCATACTATTAAAACATTAATACAGCACTACTAATCAATACAACATAATACATGTAGTAAATATCTGCGTAGAGTAATATAAAATGTGCTTTTCACATTGTGAGTGTTCAATAAATGTAAGCTATAGTAACAAGGAAGAAAATAAAGAGAAAAAATGTAGGCAGAAGGTGTGAGACAAACAAGCAATGAAGACCTTTTAAATAACATAGCAAAGGTTAAAATAAGAGCAATTGCTGCAAGGTGTAAGCTTGCCTCAACTGTAATAACTAACTTAATGAAGTAAAGAGACAGCCTGAAATTGCAGAGAAGACTTTCCTATAGTGTGAAAAATGCATATTATATGATTGGCTCTTCGCAAATATTAAAATGAATAATATATGTGTTATGATGGAAAGTTATGCTGTATAAATCTCTGTGAAATATGCCAATCACTTGTTTTAAAATTTTAAACTTTTAATAGTAATAAAATGGTTATAAAATTAGTAATACAAATTAGAGCAATAAGAATTTGGACAATCAGAGTTAGGACAATAAAGGACAACAAAAGCAAGGAATACGAACATTCAGATGCTTTCCTAAAAAAAAGCATGGCTCACTAACAAAGGATTAACCCTTAAAAGTAATAGCCTGTTGCATGTTCATATATCTCATACCTGATGCATACATTCCTTTCAAACTAGGAATTTCTCTGGTTATTGTCAACTTTCCTCCTTAATCCTGTTGGTGCCTCAAAGATGAGAAGGAGGTGGAATAAAGTTTGTCTTTTCCGATAAGGAGGCCTCTTGGGGATTTTGGTGTCTTGTTGCTATTATCTCTGTGCAACAAATTTCTCAAGCTAGTTAAAGTATCTTACATTGTATAGTTTTTATTTTAATATTGTGTTGTAGCCTAAAACTATATTTAGCACACTACTGAAAATTATTAATACAGTATAACTTTTTAACATAACAGACATATTCATTTTAATATTTGCGAAAAGCCAATTATAAAATACTTATTTTTCACAATCTCTTTTAAGTAGTGCTGTATTAATCTCTTTTAAGTGGTGTGGTAAATATAGTTTTTAGGTTATACCATAATATTAAAATAGAAACTATGTGATGTAAGATACCTTTTGTAACTAGTTCAAGGAATGGATATAAGAAATTCTTTACATTATCCTCTCTGGATAGAGATAACAGCAAACAGACCACAAGATCCCAAGGAAAGAATTATTGCTTCCTTACTGGGAAAGCCCAGACTTCGAGGAACCAAAAAGATTGATTTACAAGATGAAGGGGGGAAGCTGAAATTAAGCAGAAACCCCATAGTTTGAAAGAAATGTTTGATTGCTTCTGAAACCTCAGAGGATTCTGAGTGAGGGAGGGGCTTTCTGTCAAGTTTGGGAGCCTCAATCTCTTTCTTCTGGTGTGATCAGCAGACACAGGTTCCTACCCAGTGGACAAAAAGAGACAATAAAACAAAGAAAATGGAAAAGGCTCCCCAAACCCATGGTAATTGGCCCCCTAAGACTAAGTGTACACAAAGGGGGTGAATCTGTGTGAATGAGATGTGGGCTGGTTATCCCAGACCTGCTATGTGAGTGAGGAGTCTCCCACTCTGCGGTTCCGTCTTTTCATGAGAAAAACGGTCAGTAAAGAGACAAAACGTGAGATAAAAGGAGTGAGAGAATCCCCCCCGGGGAAACTGGGGCTGGGTCTCAGGGAAGGGGTGGGACCCCTTGGAGAGAGGGAGCTGAGGGTTTTCCTGGCACAATCCACTGGGAAAGTGGGATAAAAAGTGGAGAGGGACCCTAAAAATTATGCTGGGTTGAGGGCTAAATATGTCCAAGAGCATCCAGAATTAAAGCTGCTAGGTTGAGTGTAGAAACTCAAGACCATCTAGGCTTAAAAGCTGCTAAGTTGATAGGACTTGTGAGACTTTTAGGGAGTTGTAGAGAAATGATAATAACTTTTTATTAAAAACAACCTGCACGTGGTATTTTCCTGCTCTGTTTTTCTGTTCTTCTCAAGGACTGTTTGTGAGAAAGCTTTTTTTTGTTAATTAGGCAATCAAATTGAATGTATTGGAACTGTCTATAAAGAGTTTTTTGCATTAAAGTTGCTGTTGTGCAAACCAGCCTGGTTGGAGTCTGTGCTGCTTTCTTACTAGATAGCGACAAGTAGGTCGTTGTCTGTCTCTGCAGGGGGCAAGCCAAGACATGGAGCTCCTCCAGGGAAAATCCCGGGGCATGCCTAGGAGGTCTGCCCCCTCCCTGCTCCTGCGTGGACAGAGACGGTCTCCTGCCTGGCTCACCACAAATGATTTGTGGAAAGAAACCTCCACAACTTGTAAAAGTTGTAAAGCCGGTATGATTTATTTCAGTGCTGGACACATGCTCCCCAAGGACATGTGCAACTCCAGAAATTCCCAAGTCTACTTTATCCCCTAACCTGCTGCATATGCATAAAAGACATGCATTAAACTGTCTTATCAATTTTATGAGCCTGCGCAGTTTTTCAGTCACATAGTTGTAATGTGGAGTTTGTAACCCAGATTCAGTTTTTCTGTCTGCTTCAGCCTCAAGGTCAGTGGGGGCCTCTTCTTATCTCTCTTCAGCTTGGATGTTTTCATTCCTTTCTAAGTAGCTTTGAATCTCCTTTGTTCTCTCTTCAGGCTTTTTTGAGAGCACACAAGTTAAAAGACTAAACAAGCAGCTAAATCCAAAATTGGTTTCTACCCCTAGTTAAATTTTCAACCCCCCTGTTTCAGTCCCACCCTCAGGTCCCACTGCTTCCCGGAGAGGTGCCTGCACAAGCACTGGAGCCAACTTTTTTTCTGGTGGGGGAAGACACAGTGTTATCTGGGGGGTGTGTGGGTTCCATCTGAGTCTGCATCTTGTTCCTGTGATCGAGGGGGAGGCTTAAACAAATCAGTTAGATCCTGTGGTAATCACATATCCTCTGAACAGAGAGAGACCTAGCTGTTCCAGGATTTTCCTGGGAAGCTGTGAGAAGCTGTGAGAAAGCTCAGAGAAAGAATTAAAACAATTATTTACTCTTTCTGTAACCGTTTTTTATAGATATGGTTCTCCAGAGTGTGCTATTCATAGTTCACCAGTAGTGTGAGAGGTTTTTTCTTTGAGACCAATCAAGTCTCACCTTAGCAAGTCACATTATAAAAGACGCTCTACTTTTCATTAAACACCTTCTGATTCACCTTCTGAAGACTGGAGTCTTTTCTTCCCATCCCTGACTCAACAGTATCAAGATCCTGTTCTGGTGCCTGGTGAATTTTACCTGTTCTAGGGCACTGTTGGCCAATACTGCATGCTGAGCAACATTGCTTTAATTTACTTTAAAGGTTTTTGTTATTTTCTTTCTCAAGGGGGAGTACAAGATGGTCTTGTGGTGGCACAATCCCACAGTCCCTCTGTCACTCCGGGTGGTTTCAGAGGGTGAAAAACATATCTGCATATCATGCCTCATCCCATTTCCCCCTGCTTAAGAACAACATTAACTGCAAAATAGTGTTATAATCAGTTGTTCCATTAAGTGGCCATTTTGCCTCATTCTCTAATTAGTACAACAGCCACCATTGATTGCAATATTTAATGAGAGTCCTTGTAGCATCCCATTAACTCTCCCATCTCAGTCAATTCCCAAGCCCTCGGCCCTGGCAATAGCAGTAACTACTTACAATAGAGTTAGTCCTCCTGGGAAGAAAAAGACAGACTCCCAAATAGACTTCTGTGTCGCAACTTCCCCTGGTTTCTCCTTCCCCTGTCCCCTGACTGGCTTGGTATCCCTGGTGGCCACCCCCCTTCCCTTGGAGACCAAACCCTTCTGCCTTGCCCTTAGCTACACTTCCCCTTCCCCTTCCCCTTCCCCTTCCCCTTCTTAAGCTGCCTGCTCCACTTGGTTTCCTTCTTTTCCTTGCTGGGTCCCCTTCAGCCATGCTCTGCTGGAATAAAACCTTGCAAAAAGAGCCTTTCTTGCCTCTGTCGCTGAGCCAGTTGCGGTGAGTGTTGAGTGGGGGTTTGACTGTGTTGCCTGAATGTTAACTTGCTTTTCAACAAGAGAGTTTTGTTGGAAACAGATAATAGGCAGCAGCACCCACCATTGTAACACCCGCATTTTTAAGTCCTTTTATTTTCTGTGCCTCCTAAGCTGACTCCCCCTGATGCTTGCCAGGGAGTGACACCCTGCAGGTACCAGGAGAAGGGTGTGACATCAGAGCTAGTATGCAGATCAGAATGCATTTCACTGAATTTTGTAACTTTCCAGGAAAAAAAACCCTAAAAACAATGAGCCAACATAGAATCAGGGGACCTAGGTGATGTCTAAGGATGGGGAACGTAGTCCAGTGCCTGCTAGGATCTTTTTTGCTTCTCACCCTAACCTGAAAAGATGTTGACTAGAGAGAGGACCCGAGGTGTTGGACTGAAAAGGTGTAATCTCCTAATCTCTCGTGAGGATGGAAGCCCCAGCTCTGCCTGCAGACCAGCGGACAAAGCTGCATCATCATCCTCCTTTTCCGTGCCACTCCTGGGAGTCGGCTTCTCCCCACCAGAGCTGATTCTTTTTAATAAAGGCATCAAAAAGGAGAAAGATCTCCTGCCACTTTATTTCATCTGACATCATGAATTGATTTTCCTGACAAGAACAGAAAAACCGAAAGCAGCATATATCTTGAGAAAGGCCTCTGCTAATCTCCGAGAGCCCAAATGACTCCCTTCATGTAGGTGTTTTAATATTTGAAGGGCCAAAGTTTTTGGTATCCATTGTTTACCACCCTTTGTGAACCAATTATTCCCCCTTTCCTCTGCCCGACTCTTCTTAATGATCTCCAACTCCTCTGGTGGAAAAGACAGTTTCTCTGGCAGTAGTTGAGCCACTGGAAGCAAAGGAAGGATTGTGGCGCATGAATGCGAGACTCACAAGCTGAGAGCAAAATGAATTTGTTTATTGCAGAGGTAAGACAGTACTTATACACTTAGTGTGAGAATCTTTGTTCAGTCCTTTGCACACAACCTGGTTGCAGGCCTGTAATAAATCTGTCGGCCTGACCATTTGTTAGTTTCCTCAAGGTTTGCAGGTTTCAAAGAAACAGGACACCTTTCCTGTTCTCAGATAGTGTGTAATCTACTTTCTCTCCTACTTCCCAGGAATTTTCTGCAGTGCCAGACTTTGCTGTTTCCTTACAAGGATCTTAAAATCTTGTGGCAGAAGTGCTGCTTTTTCAGCCTCCTCATCTGCCAGTTGATTACCTATTGCCTCTTCTGTGTATTCTGCTTGATGTCCCCTAATGTGTATTATTGCTACTTCTTTTGGTAAATTCACCACTTCCAACAGGCGAGTAATTAAGTTCTCATGAGCTAACATTTTTCCCCTGCATGTTAACAAACCTCTTTCCTTCCACAGTTTTCCAAAGGCATCTACCACCCCATGTGCAAACTTTGAATCTGTAAATATATTTACCACTTTTCCTTGATAAAATTGACTGGCTTTTATTAAGGCATACAATTCTGCAGTCTGTGCTGACCATATGCATGGTAGCTTCTCCCCTCTTTGCAATTCCCTTCCTTTTACTATAGCATCTCCTGTAACTCGTTTTCCTTCTATTACCCTTGAAGATCCATCAATAAACACCTTTTCCCCATTTGGCAGAGGGGTATCCCATAAAAATGTTCCCTTGCTCAGGTCTGGAGACCTGTTACCTGGATACACTCATGAGTCTCCTTTAAGACTCCTTTCTCGGGGCTAGTTAAACAGGAGGCTGGCTTAAACCCTTCCCCACTTCTCAATTCTAAATCTTCCTGTTCTGTTTAATGGGTTTCATACTGTAACAATCTCATGCTGGTCATTCATTTAGAACTTGATGCCAGACTTTAACAATCCTGCCATCAGTTACCATCAAAGCCGTGGCTGCACAATTCTGCAGACAACAGAGCTTCAGTTACCATTAGAGCAAATAATGGGGCCATCCTCTCGCCAGTGGGTCAAACATTTTAGCAATAGAATTCCTTTGGCACAGCCCTGTTTAACATCCACATACAATTCCAATTCTTTTTGAGTCTGGCTAAAGTTTTGCTGTCTTTGTGGTGTCCATACCACAACATTGGGGCTATCTGGGTTTAAAACGTCACAGAATGGTCCAGGTCCTGCAATACCCTATTAATCCTAAAAATTGTCACAGCTCCCCTTCAGTCCTGGGTAATAGATCCTCCAAGACTCCCTGGACACCCTCTGGGCCAACACACCCCAAGCCTTCAGTCAAAATACTCTCTAAATGTGAAAAACATCAATCACTTGTTTTAAAATTTTAAAAGTTTAATAGTAAAAAAAATGGTTATAAAAATAGTAATACAAATTAGAGCAATAAGAATTTGGACAAAGTTAGAACAATAAAGGACAATAAAAAAGCAAAGGATTACAATATTTTGGATGCTTTCCTCTTGAAAGCATGTGTTGCTAACAAAGGATTAACTCTTAAAAGCAATAGCCTGTTGCATATTCATATATCTCATACATGATTCAAAAATTATTTTCAAACAAAGGGTGTTTTCTGGTTCTTGACAACTTCCCCCCCTCATCTTGTAAATCAGTCGTCTCGGTCCCCACTAAGTCTGGTTCTTCCCGATAAGGGGGCAATAATTCTTCTCTTGGGGATTTTGGTGTCTTGTTGATGTTATCTCTGTGCAAAGAATTTCTTGAGCTAGTTAGAAAAAGTATCTTACACCAAATGATTTCTAATTTAATACTATGTTATAGCCTAAAACTATATTTAACACACTACTGAAAAGGATTAATACAGTATAACTTTCTAACATAACATGTATAATATTAATTTTAATATTTGCCAAAAGCCAAACATATAATACGCATTTTTCACACCAAACATTCAAGCTTTCTCTCCATCACCTGTACCTCCCCTTCAGACACTCCAAGCTCCCCTCGAGCCAGAAAATCACAGTAGCTTCCCCTACCACCTCTTCCCATTCTCCCCATAGGAGCAAGTCCTTAGTAACCTAATTCCTAAGAATGGAGTACATTTGGTTAATATCCTGTACAAATAATCCCTTCTCCCTCTTGTTCCCACTCAAAGGCAAAATACTGTTTACTATGCTCTGTAAGTGGGTGTTATGTATATTAGGGTAATTCGTGCTGATAAAATATATATGTATATATAAGAATAAAATACAAAACCTTAAAATCACACTAGCAAGGGAAAACCGGATTGCTTCACAGGGTGGCAAAACCGCAGCTGGCAGCCAAGGAGGAGGTATGTCATTAATATATGAAGTGAACCTAGCCCACACAGGAGATGGTCGTTCTCACTGGTATGAACACGAGAACGCCCAGCAATGATGGCCCATGAAGATGTTCATCTTAGATAAACAGGACCATCAAGGACATACATCTGAATACGGGATTACGGTAACCGAAGAGTGGACACACATCAGTTCCCGGACGAGGTTTTGTCCAGCACAGGACAGAGAATAGAGGCAACATGAATATGAAGAATGCTGAGGAGAGACAAAGGGACTCCATCGCGGGCAAGAAGAAGGGTATAAGAACAGACTCTACCAAGCGGCATTCGTGAACTGTGGGGGATTCGGTGCGATAGAGGCCGGATCTGTGTTCATCCAGCTTCGATCCTGGGGTCGGTGCTGTCCTTGATTGTTAGCTGTCGGGACTGTATATTGGTCATGAATAAATTTCTTTTTTTTTTTTTTAATTAAATTGGCTGGATCGATTTTTACCTATAACAATCTTGGTCACCTTTCCCGATGTGATCTGATTCAGGATTCCAGGGATCCCTCTCCCTGTCCGGGTGGTGCCCCGCTGATTTCAGTGGCCGGACAGGATTGGGAAACCCAGTGGAACCAATCAGAGCCACGAACCAAAAGCCAGAGCCACAATCAAAAAAGGGATAAAAACAGGCCCAGAGCTCTTGGGAAAATCTTAGCAAGGTCTCCGAAGCCGCGACAAAAACTTTTTCACTCATAAAATACTACGTGCACGAAGAATCCACACGGGAAAGAGGACTGTAAGTATCACTTGGTTGAGTGGGGTGTGATCGAGTGTCTGTGTGACACATGACACTATCACGGAGTGTAGACCCCAAGATCTCAGTTCCACTCTTCCATGAGGAAAGTGGTTGGTCGAGGGGGAAGCAGACGAAAACTTTTTTTCACACACAAACCCTGAACCTCTGGGAGTTCGGGGGGGATTGATCACAGGCAGGAGCAGAAAGGGGAAGGTAAGTTCTCTGACATCAGGGAACTGGTGAACCTCTCAGATCCAGGGAAAAGGTAAGAACGAGAGCTCATTGTCAGTCGAAAATCCTCAGACTGGTTTGCTGTACGATTAGTAGAATGATAATATATTTTTGGGGATCAGGATTTAAAACAGTACCAGTAAAAAGGAAAATTTTTTTGGAAATCCTTTCAGCTCAACGAAAGCTACGTATGTGAAGGGAAACTTTGAGGAGGGTGTGCAGAATGGGACAGAAAAAGTAAAATTCAAGGAAAAACCCAGGGTAAGCCAGAAAAGAGAGGTATTGTTTACCAGACATACCTAGAAATAGTCCATTGGGATGGATGTTAGAACACTGGGAGGATTGCCCTGCGAGACGGAGGAGGTCAAGAGAAAGAATGATTCACTACTGAGTAAAAAAATGGGCAAACACTAAGGTTAAGAAATATCTATTCTGGCCCATGTTTGGCACCTTTGAAAGAGAAATGTGCTGAGCCTTAGACGAGTTTGTGTCTGAGGAAAATAGGCCAACAAGTGAGGAAAGGGAGTACGCCCGGTTATGGGAATGCGCCAGTACTGGACTTTTTCCGATTAAGACCTACAAAAACCTGTCAAACCCTAGTGAAACATGGGAGCCTTTAGACAATCTCCCACCCCTGTACCCAACTCCACAAGACCACATTCCTCTCCCCGCACCAGTAAATCCTTCACACCAGCCCGTGCTACCACAGGCACTGCCACTGGAAGCCCTGCCTCTACAAGGACAGGCTTTGGTGATGCAGCACTCACAAGATCAGTCCCTGTCCCCTCCTCCCTCACAACAGGTAGAGAACACGAGGCACACCCTTCCCACTGGAGGAAGTAGATCCCCGCCTGCTAGCAGGACGAGACAAAGGACCCGAAAGGTAAATATGGATGATAGAGAGGATGAGGAAGGTCAGCAGAATCTCTTCCCACTACGGGAGGTTCCAACTGCTCCTGGAATCATCGGGTACGTAAACGTACCAATAAATTCCGGAGATGTGCGAGCATTCAAAAAGGAGATGGGGAAAATAATGGACGATCTGTTGGGGGTAGCAGAGACTGGATGAATTCCTGGGGAAGAGCATATATTCATACAATAACATCAATGATGGAGAAGGAAGACTTGCACACCAGATGATGAACAACAAGTCTCAACTTTATTCCCCGAATCGCCAGTTTTTATACACTTTTTAATAAGCTCATGCATAGTGCAAAATTCCAGCTCACCATTGGCTAATTAACTATCAGCTACCTACGTGCTGTTTTGTGCATCTGCTACTGCTTTCCCAAGCTATGTTTTCCTTTTACCACCTGTTTTTGTGCATTCCTCTATCTGTGGGACAAGGACACAGTTTCATTTGGAATGGCAGCTCCCCTCATTCTGTATCTCGGGCAGATTAATCTGGCTGTGACCCTTATCCCGGAGCCAGCTTGTTACAAAGCTCTCAACACATCAATGCTATACTGAGGTTGCTGTTCAACGCCAAGTAACGAGAAATTATAAGATCAGCCGCAATAAGGGACTGGGAGCATAGAAATCCTCAAGGGGGGAGTGGTGAAGACAAATGGCCTAACCAGAGACCTTCGTGGAACGAGCAGACTAAGGAAGACAGACATAAAATGATAGAATTAAGGAACATGGTAATACAGGGTATCCGAGGGGCGGTACCAAAGGGACAGAACCTAAGCAAGGCACTGGGGGAGTGTCAGGGAAGGGATGAGACTCCCACTGAGTGGCTGGAGAGATTAAGGAAAAGCTTCCAGATGTACACAGGGACGGATCCCGACTCCTCAGTGGAAGCAATTTTGTTAAAAACCCAGTTTGTGGCAAAATCATGGGAAGATAAAAGGAGAATATTAGAAACAATGGAGAACTGGCAGGAGAAGACATTACAAGAATTATTCAGGGAGGCTCAGAGGGTTTACATGAGAAGGGATGACGAGAAGCAGAAGGCACAGGCAAAGGTCTTGGTGGCTGCGGTAAGAGAAGCTCAGAAACAGGAAAGGGGTTCAAACACAGGAAAGACTGGGTCAGACACATAAATCTCAAGGGAAACCAAACTACTCCCAAAAGAAACCCGCAAATAGGCAGGGAGATGGACCTGAATGCTATTGCTGTAAGCAAAAAGGTCACTTTAATAGGGAATGCAAAAAGAGAATGAAGGACGAAAAGATCTTTAAGGAGGATTAGAGATGTCAGGGGCTTTTTAATATGGGGTCCATAACACCCAGAGAGCCCTTGATAAAATTAAAAATAGGACCCCAGAATCAAGAATTAATATTCCTGGTTGATTCTGGAGCCGAGTGAAACACTGTTCAACAATTACCACGCGGATGCTCAAAAACAAAGATTCCATGATGGTCATCGGGGCAAATGGGGAACCCTTTAAGGTACCAATTATAAAGGATGTGGAAATAGAATCTGAAACCAAAATTTGCTTGGGGAGTATCCTGTTAGACAGACATAAAATGATAGAATTAAGGAACATGGTAATACAGGGTATCCGAGGGGCGGTACCAAAGGGACAGAACCTAAGCAAGGCACTGGGGGAGTGTCAGGGAAGGGATGAGACTCCCACTGAGTGGCTGGAGAGATTAAGGAAAAGCTTCCAGATGTACACAGGGACGGATCCCGACTCCTCAGTGGAAGCAATTTTGTTAAAAACCCAGTTTGTGGCAAAATCATGGGAAGATAAAAGGAGAATATTAGAAACAATGGAGAACTGGCAGGAGAAGACATTACAAGAATTATTCAGGGAGGCTCAGAGGGTTTACATGAGAAGGGATGACGAGAAGCAGAAGGCACAGGCAAAGGTCTTGGTGGCTGCGGTAAGAGAAGCTCAGAAACAGGAAAGGGGTTCAAACACAGGAAAGACTGGGTCAGACACATAAATCTCAAGGGAAACCAAACTACTCCCAAAAGAAACCCGCAAATAGGCAGGGAGATGGACCTGAATGCTATTGCTGTAAGCAAAAAGGTCACTTTAATAGGGAATGCAAAAAGAGAATGAAGGACGAAAAGATCTTTAAGGAGGATTAGAGATGTCAGGGGCTTTTTAATATGGGGTCCATAACACCCAGAGAGCCCTTGATAAAATTAAAAATAGGACCCCAGAATCAAGAATTAATATTCCTGGTTGATTCTGGAGCCGAGTGAAACACTGTTCAACAATTACCACGCGGATGCTCAAAAACAAAGATTCCATGATGGTCATCGGGGCAAATGGGGAACCCTTTAAGGTACCAATTATAAAGGATGTGGAAATAGAATCTGAAACCAAAATTTGCTTGGGGAGTATCCTGTTAGTAGAAGAAGCAGACTATAATTTACTAGGAAGAGATTTAATGGTAATTTTAGGAGTTAGCCTGATTGCTCAAGACTGGCAACTTATGGTAAGTTTATACAAACTAACCACCGAGGACGAGGGAAAAATAAATCCTAAGGTCTGGCACACAAAGGGAGAAGCAGGGAAATTAGAAATGGAACCTATCTGTATGGAAATTGAGAGACCAGAAGACCCCATCAGGATTAAACAGTACCCCATTCCAATGGAAGGTAGGAAAGGGCTGAAACCAGTGATCGAGGATCTGATTAAAAAGGGCACGTTGGAGCCTTGTATGTCAAGGCACAACACTCCCATCCTAGCAGTATGGAAATCGGATGGTAGCTACAGGTTGGTACAAAATTTAAGGGTGGTTAATCAGAGGACAAAAACTTTATTTCCCACGGTTTCAAACCCCTATACACTACTAAATAATGTCTCCCCTGAGGATACTTGGTATAGCGTAATAGACCTAAAGGATGCATTTTGGACAAGCCCAATGGAAAAAGAGTGCCGAGATTACTTTGCATTTCAATGGGAAGACCCAGAGACAAACCGTAAACAGCAACTTAGGTGGATGTCCTTGCCTCAGGGGTTTGTGGACTCACCACACCTTTTCGGCCAGGCTCTTGAGCAAGTGCTGAGTGAGTTTGTCCCAGTCGAAGGGACCAAACTGCTACAATATGTAGATGATCTACTAGTGGCAGGTCCCCAGGAAGAAAAGGTAAGGGCAAGCACTAAAGCTCTCCTAAACTTTTTAGGAGACAAGGGATTGAAAGTCTCCAAATCTAAATTACAATTCACTGAACCTGAAGTTAAATACCTGGGGCACTGGCTAACAAAAGATAAGAAGAAGTTAGATCCGGACAGGGTAGCCGGGATCATTGCCTTGCCCTCTCCCCAGTTGAAAAGGGAAGTGAGGCAGGTTCTGGGACTTCTGGGGTTTTGCAGACAATGGATTGAGGGATACAATGAAAAGGTAAAATTTCTTTATGAAAAACTCACCATGGATAAGACAAAATGGACAGGGCAAGATGAGGAAAGATTCAAAGAGCTGAAAGAAACACTTATGGCAGCTCCGGTATTGAGTCTCCTGGATGTGAAAAGACCATTTCAGCTATTCGTGGATGTGAGTAACCATACTGCCCAAGGAGTGCTAACCGAGGAGTGGGCAGGGTCAAAGATACCTGTGGGGTGTGTATCTGAAGTACTAGACCCCGTGAGCCAGGGGTGGCCTACATGCTTACAGGCCATTGTGGCAGCGGCTGTTCTGGTGGAGGAGGCTAAGAAAATAACCTTCAGGGCACCTTTGGTTGTTTATACTCCTCATAATGTAAGGAGTATTTTACAGAAAAAGGCAGAGAAATGGCTCACCGACGCCAGGCTTCTAAAATACAAAGCTATTTTAATCCATTCCCATGATTTGGAATTAAGGACAACCACAGCACAAAACCCAGCACAATTCTTGTATAGGTAAATTTCAGGAGATCCCTCCCATGACTGCGCTCAGGTTCTGGGACTTCTGGGGTTTTGCAGACAATGGATTGAGGGATACAATGAAAAGATAAAATTTCTTTATGAAAAACTCACCATGGATAAGACAAAATGGACAGGGCAAGATGAGGAAAGATTCAAAGAGCTGAAAGAAACACTTATGGCAGCTCCGGTATTGAGTCTCCTGGATGTGAAAAGACCATTTCAGCTATTCGTGGATGTGAGTAACCATACTGCCCAAGGAGTGCTAACCGAGGAGTGGGCAGGGTCAAAGATACCTGTGGGGTGTGTATCTGAAGTACTAGACCCCGTGAGCCAGGGGTGGCCTACATGCTTACAGGCCATTGTGGCAGCGGCTGTTCTGGTGGAGGAGGCTAAGAAAATAACCTTCAGGGCACCTTTGGTTGTTTATACTCCTCATAATGTAAGGAGTATGTTACAGAAAAAGGCAGAGAAATGGCTCACCGACGCCAGGCTTCTAAAATACAAAGCTATTTTAATCCATTCCCATGATTTGGAATTAAGGACAACCACAGCACAAAACCCAGCACAATTCTTGTATAGGTAAATTTCAGGAGATCCCTCCCATGACTGCGCTGAAATAGTGGAATTACAGACCAAAATAAGGCCAGATCTAGAAGAGGAGGAATTGGAGGAAGGGGAGAAATGGTTTGTGGATGGGTCAACAAGAGTCATAGATGGAAAAAAGGAAATCGGGATATGCGGTGATAGATGGAAAAACAGGGGAAACTGTGGAATTGGGACCTTTGAATGCCGGCTGGTCAGCTCAGGCTTGTGAGTTGTATGCAGTATTGAGAGCCTTGCAGAACCTAAAGGGAAGAAAAGGAACAATTTTTACAGACTCAAAATATGCGTTCAGGGTAGTTCACACCTTTAGAAAGATCTGGGAAGAAAGGGGACTGATTAACACCCAGGGGCGAGGGTTGATGCACGAAGGAATAATAAAACAAATCTTGGAGGCTATAAGGGAACCAGAAGCAATTGCTGTTGTTCATGTAAAAGGACACCAGGCAGGGGTACAGTTTCGAACCC
Source organism: Pyrgilauda ruficollis (assembly GCF_017590135.1). Taxonomy (NCBI): domain Eukaryota; kingdom Metazoa; phylum Chordata; class Aves; order Passeriformes; family Passeridae; genus Pyrgilauda; species Pyrgilauda ruficollis. The sequence goes on along the minus strand of NW_024526133.1, from coordinate 63,554 downwards.
GAGGGAATAACTTAGCAGACAAGGAGGCTAAAAATGCAGTACTGCTACAGGTAAGTTGCAGAAACTAAAGGGAAGAAAAGGAACAATTTTTACGGACTTAAAATGCGCATTTGGGGTAGTTCACACCTTCGGAAACATTTGGGAAGAGAGGGGATTGATTAATACCCGGGGGTGAGGGTTGATGCACCAAGAGATAATAAAACAAATCTTAGAGGCTATAAGGGAGCCAGAGGCAATTGCGATCATTCATGTAAAAGGACACCAGGTGGGGGTGCAGTTTCGAACCCGAGGGAATAACTTAGCAGACAAGGAGGCTAAAAATGCAGTACTGCTACAGGTAAGTACCCCAGAAGTTGAAGGGGGTGAGGTGCAAGAATATCCCTAACAACCTTCTCCAAAGGAGATCGAAGCATACGAGAAAATCGGGGGGAGATTGGAAGGAGATAAGTGGAAGCTACCAGACAGAAGGGAACTGCTATATAAAGAATATACAAGGAAAATTTTAAGGAGACTGCACTTACAAACCCACTGGGGGCACAAGCCCTAGCAGAGCAGTTTCTAAAATTTTTCGGATGTAAAGGGATTTATGAATTGGCAAAGCAGGAGGTTCAGGGTTGAATGATATGTCAAAGGGTCAATCAGGCTAGGGTGCAACAAGTGGCATTAGGGAGCCACCCTGTGGCATACAGACCCTTTGAAAGGATTCAGGTGGATTTTACCAATCTGCCTAAGGTAGGAAGGTATAGATGTCTCTTGATAATGGTGGATAAACTAACCCACTGGGTGGAGGCATTTCCAAGCTCTAGGGCTACAGCCTAGCTGGTGTTAAAACTCTTGTTAGAAGAAATTATACCCCAATATGGTTTGGTTAAATACATAGATTCGGACCAAGGTACACATTTTACCTCAAGAATCATCAAGCAATTAGCCGAGGCTTTAGGAATCTGATGGGAATACCACACCCCGTGGCATCCCCAAAGCTCAGGACAAGTCGAAAGAATGAACCAAACTCTAAAAGCTCAATTGTCCAAATTGATTTTGGAAACCAGGATGTCTTGGGTAAAATGCCTCCCCTTAGCTTTCTTGAATATTAGGGCCCTGCCTCATTCTGAAACCGGGCTATCAACTTTTGAGATGCTGTACGGGATGCCCTATCAACATGGAATGCCAGTAGGGCACCCGAGAATAGAGGATGGACAAATAAGACCTGACCTAATAGCCATAAGCAAAAACCTGCAGGAACTGACGAAACAAGGAATTATAATGCAAGGTACTCCTCTGGGATTTGCTATACACCCAGTACAGCCTGGGGACAAGGTACTCATAAAAACCTGGAAAGACATTCCCCTCTCCCCACACTGGGAAGGGCCATTTCTTGTTCTTCTAACCACAGATACAGCAGTGTGGATGGCAGAGAAAGGCTGGACTCACACGTCATGAGTAAAAAGGGTCGAACCGTGGGAAGAGGGGCCTGAGTGGAAGGTCACTTCTCCTCCTGGAGACCTAAAGATAACCCTGTGTAGGCCAAGTAAATGACCGAGAACGACCAGATAAGATGCTCAGAGCCAGACTGTAGATGTTATCCGTTCACGCAATTCAAGTGTGAATATTGTAAAGAAGTGTGGGTGGTGCACTGTGAAAGGGGGGCTCAGCCAAGGAGTTTCTATGATAAGTGCCTGGAAGAAGAAGTGCATCTGACTAACCAGGTCTTAACGCTCCTCACAGAGTTGTGTATAATCGAGGTAGATTCGCTAGTGTGGTTTCGTCTATTCCAAAATGAGGTAAGGGGAAAGTTAAGATCCAGAGCTAAAATTTTAGCAGTCGAGTGCCAGACACTAAACAAACTACCTTGCAGCACCATTGCAGTTAAGCTATTGAGGTGGGGGCACCTTTAAAAGGAGATAAGTGGCTTGATCCAGGTATGACACCCGTGAAGAATATTCCTGCTGTCAAGAAGATGGTTTTCTCCATCACTGGAGGCAACCCAGTGGGCGTAGGCAGAGGCAGAGGAATGAAGTTGTGGGGAGTCCTGATGAGCCTGAGTCTAGTCACGGGCCTCAAGACTAGCGTGCACACCGAAAACCCACTCAGCCTGGGAGGGCAGACCCCCAGCAACGAGTGCGGGTCATGTATGCAGACTATCCTGGAAGGACGGGGTGAAGCAGAGGCTTCAACCCACCCAGCCCTAGGAGACTGCTACGGAGGCGAGAAAAGCAGGTACTGTTTTTTCAATAGCACCCGATACGGGATATGTAAAGTAAATGGAAAAATGGTTTGCTATCTGCAAGAGGCAGTGTCTAAGAGTGGGGAGTCAGAGCACGTAATATGCAAAAGGTAAGTGGGACCTGTACCCATTCCGGTTTGTGATAAAAGTAACCGCACTGTGTGGACTGGGGGTAAAATGGAGTCAGTGTTTGTCCAATATTTCCAGGTGAACAAACTATGTTATGATAATAACCAGCTGGAAATGTGTGTAATGGGGGGAAAAACGTACTGGGTAGAAAAGAATTTGAAATATGTAAATAGGCTACCCCTCAAGAATGAACCAGTTATTCTTGACCTTCTTGAGTAGGGGGAACGTACTGGGTGAGAAAGAATTTAAAATATGAGAATAAGCTACCACTCAAGAAGGAGCCAGTTATCACTGACCTTCTCGAGGACCATGATGACCAAGCATGTCTGCAGTATGATAAGACTTTTTGCTTTTCCAGAAATAGAGAGGGGGTGGATCCAGAAAGTAAAATACAACAGGTGGCTCAGGAATTAAAAAGACAAGAATCGGAGATGAGAAAGAGAAGGGTGGAGCAAGAAAGGCTGAAAACTTTAAGCAAACAGTATGATCAATTAGAAAAGCAATATAACGATTTTGGGTTGCCCGCTTCAGATAAAAATCTATTCATAGATCTAATGCAGGAAATCGCAACTGAATTGGGACCAACTGTTGGATTTATGGGGGGCTAAAATCTGCAGAGAAATGGCCCTGGAAAGGTGAGAGTTTAGCTCCAGAGCAGCTTCTTAAATGGGATAATACAAAAATCTCCAAATTGATACAACAACCAGAGGGTCGGGTCTTGGACAACCTTGAGGTCTTGCTAGAAGAGGCATAGAGAGTATTCAGTAATAGGGAAGAAATATACAAACAAACAATGAAAAAGCTAGTGGCAGTAGTACAGGAGGAAAAACAAGAGAAACACAGACAGGGACCACCCAGACAAGGCCCACCCTGGTTGGGCAGAAACCAGTGTGCAAATTGCAGGAGGACCAGTAACGGGAAAAACCAATGCCCAGAGTGGAGATGAGGTAACTGTCAGGAGAAGGGGGTAGTGATCGCTCATGTGCAGGATGACTGAAGAAGACCGGGGACTCCACCCCAGCAGATCCACTAGTTATAACAATGAGGCTGAGAGAAGAAGGGAAGAAGGTGACATTTTTGGTTGACACAAGAGCAACATATTCAGTTTTAAATAAAGCTTTAGTACCTGTGAGGAATGATTATGTTGTGGTGCAGGGGGCAACTGGCCAATCTGAAAAGGCATATTTTTGCAAACCTCTAAAATATAGACTAGAGAAACAGTGGGGCATCCACAAGTTTTATACCTGCCCAATTTGCCAAAGGCACTTTTAGGGAAAGACTTATTGGAACAATTACAAGCAACCATCCCATTAAAGAATGGAGAGGTTACTCTAGAGGTAAATGATCAAAAGTACATAGAGGTGTTAAGTTTAATAATGACAGCTATTGAACTTGAGGAAGAAATTAGTGAAGATTTATTGAGCCAAGTGTTTCCTGGAGTATGAGCATCCAATGTACCAGGGAGGGTGAAAAATGCCCCTCCCAAAGTGATCAAACTTAAAGAAGGGAAACTACCAGTTAAGATCAAACAGCACCCCCTTAAAAAAGAAGACAGGGAAGGGATCAGCCCGGTAATTGGGAACTTTTTGCAGTTAGGCTTGCTAAAGGAATGCCAATCTGATTTCAATACTCCCATTTTACCTGTTGGAAAGCCTGATGGATCATATAGAGTAGCACAGGATTTAAGGGCTGTCAACAAGATAACAGAGGATTTATATCCTGTGATGGCAAATCCATATACTTTGCTAACCCATTTAACACCTGAGCTAACTTGGTTTACCATTTTAGATCTGAAAGGTGCCTTCTTTTGCCTCCTTATCCATGAAGCCAGCCAGAAAATCTTTGCCTTTGAATGGGAAAGCCCTAAAAATGGGCGCAAAACTCAGCTCACATGGACCGTATTGCCTCAAAGTTTAAAAAATTTTCCCACTGTTTAGCAAACAACTTGCAAAAGACCTAGAGTCCTAGGAAGCTCCACCAGAAGAAGGAAGGCTATTACAATACGTAGATGATCTTTTAATATCCACTCAGATGAAGGAAGCGTGTGTGGCCTGGATGGTAAGCCTTTTAAATTTCCTAGGACTCCAAGAATACAGAGTATCAAAGAAAAAGGCCCAGATAGTGAAACAAAAGGTAATCTGTGGGATTCACATTCTCTGAACCTGGGAGAAGCAGAGAAAAGAATGATCAAAACAATTCTTATCTCATTTGCTGCACCTGTGTTGTGCCAAAGTAGAATGCAATATGGAGATTGTTTACCCAAAGTGATGGTGTTTTGTGTCCTTGGCCTATCAGGCCAAGTGTGTGTGTGTGTGTGTTGGGACTGTCGGCTGACAGTCATGAGATGTTATGCAGTTGAGTGCTTGGCAGATTCAGTTTAGATGTAATGTAATATAGTATAGAATAATATAGTATAATAAAGTAATTAATTAGCCTTCTGATAAGATGGAGTCCTCCTCATAATTTCTCCCTGCCACGAGGGTCGCATTTTTTACTATAGTAATCTACCTGGGATACAAGGTTAATGCTGGACTTTAGGGCAAGATCATAAGAAAGCGATATGCCAAACCCCGAAACCTCAGACAGTAAAAAAAACTCTGAGTCCTTCTAGGAATGGCAGGATGGTGTCGTCTGTAAGTCTATAACTATGGGCTGCTCATAAAACCCCTACATGCTCTTATTACTAATAAAAATAGAGATCTCGAGGAGACAAAAGAGGCCACGCTGGCCTTTCATCAGCTAAAGAGTTCCCTCATGTCAGCTCCAGCTTTGGGACTTCCAGACATGAGTAAACCATTCTTTCTAGTTTCCCATGAGAAACAGGGGATTGTCTTGAGAATATTGGCCCAGGACTTAGGTCCATATCAAAGGGCAGTTGCCTACTTTCCCAAGTAACTAGATGCAACGGCCAAAGGATGGCCAGGTTGCCTCAGAGCTGTGGCAGCAGTTGTACTGAATATCCAAGAAGCATGCGAGTTTACCCTGGGACAGAAAATGACTGTGCTAGTGTCTCATACAGTGTCCACAGTACTAGAAGTAAAGGGCAGGCACTGGCTTTTACCACAAAGGTTTTTGAAGTACCAGGCCATCATAGTAGAACAAGATGATGTCAAGATAGTAGTAACTAATATTATCAATCCAGCTGCTTCTCTCAGTGGAAACCAGGGAGAAGCAGTACACCACGACTGCTTGGAGACTATTGAAGCTACTCACTCCAGCTGCCCAGACTTAAAGGACACTCCTTTAGATGATGCAGAGACCTGCTTTACTGATAGAAGCAGCTATGTCATCAGTAGAAAACAACATGCTCGGTACGCAGTCACTACCTGCAGAAAGGTAATAGAATCTAGACCCTTACCAACAAGGACCTCTACACAAAAGGCTGAGATAATTACCCTGACTCGTGCCTTAGAAATGGCAGAAAAAAAAGAAAATAAACATATACACAGACTTGAGATATGCATTTGGGGTTGTGCATGGACATGGAGCCATTTAGAGAGAGAGAGGACTGCTGACCCCCCAAGGGAAAAACATTAAACATGCACAGGAGATAATCATACTATTAGAAGCAGATCAGCTGCCTGAGAAGGTAGCAATTATGCACATTAAGGCACACCAGAAAGGGAGCTCTGAATTGAAAGAAGAAAATGAGCTAGCAGAGAGAGATGCAAAAGAAATAGCAAAAAGTGAGATTCCCACTGAGGGACCCCTAATTCCAGATGGACAAATTTCCTTTGAAAGTAAGCCAGAATATAATAAGAAAGACAGAAAGTTAATCCAAGATCAGGAAGGGACATATGACAAAGAGGGGTGTGTGGAGATTCTCAGTTCAGTCGAAGAGGATTCTCCCAGGCTTCAGGCCTGGGAAACTTAGAGAGGAAGAATGAAAACAATTATTATCTCTCTTTCTGTTCATGTTGTTTATAGATATGTACCTTCAGAGTGTACTATTCATAGTTCACCAATAGTGTGGAAGGTTTTTACTTTGAGACCAATCAGATTTCACCTTAGCAACCCTGGTTATAAAAGGACGCTACCTCTTAATAAAGGATCTCTCTCTTTTTCGCCTTCTGAACCATGGAGTCATTTCATCCATCCCTGACTCAACAGCATCAGGGGTGGGCTACTATTAACAAGAATCTAGTTATTCCTTCTCATTTTTTGTAGTCATCAGTGAAGGAGGAACACCAGAAAACCGACTAGGGAATTGATGCCCTGAACACCTATTTAACTGAAAGAATTGTTGCCAGGAATTTATATGCCACCATCACCCAGGTGACCCAGCAGTGTGACCTTTGCCTCAAGACTAACCCCAAAAATCCCCAAACCAAAACATAGCCAAATTGGGAGGGGCCATAGACCTGGGCAGCAGTGGCAAGTTGACTTTATAGAACTCCCAAGAAAATGGCGGTATCGCTCTTTATTAGTATTGACAGATACATTTCCAGGGTGGCCAGAAGCCTTTCCCATCAGGACTGCCAAAGCTCAGGAGGTAACCAAGGTGCTATTACAAGAAATAATACCATGCTTTGGAGTTCCAGCCACAATATCTTCAGACAGAGGGTCACATTTTATTTCTAAAATAGTGCAGCAGATTAGCAGCCACCTAGACATAGATTACGAGTTTCATATTCCATACCACCCCCAATTGAGTGGCCAGGTGGAGAAAATTAATCATTTGATTAAGCAGCAAATTGTAAGGCTGGGACAGGAAGCAAATTTACCCTGGCCCCAAGCTCTTCCACTGGCATTGTTGCAGATTTGGACTAAACCTAGAGCCAAAGAAAGGCTGAGTCCCTTTGAAATGTAAATGCAGGGCCACCGACAAAGGAAGGAATGATGAGGACTCCATCTTATCAGAAGGCTAATTTATTACTTTATCATACTATATTATATTAAAGAATACTATACTATACTAAACTAAAGAATACAGAAAAGATACTTACTGAATGCTAAAAAGATAATAATGAAAACTCGTGACTCTTTCCACAGTCCCAACACAACTTGGCCCTAATTGGCCAATGAGTCAAAACAACTCACACCGGAGTCCAATCAAGCAGTCACCTTGGGTAAACAATCTCCAAACACATTCCACATGAGCACAACACAGGAGAAGAAAATGAGATAATAATTGTTCTTCTTTTTTCCGAGGCCTCTCGCTGCCTTTCAGCTTCCCAGGAGAAAATCCTGGGCAAAGGAATCATGTTCAAAGAATGTGAATGCCACAGAAATGCTTTATGGAAGACCATATGGAGTGCAAAAGACAATGTCTACCCACATTAGAGAGGCGACATTGGCCACATACATGGTAGCTTTAAGTAAACAGCTCAGGGAAATTGAAAAACATATGGCTGGAACTTGGAGCAGGGAGCTAGATGGGCCAGTACATAACATACAGCCTGGAGATTATGTATATGTTTAATCTCTTGCATAAAAGCCTTTGGAACCCCAGTGGGAAGGACCATTCCAGGTACTTCTTGCTACTTTCACCACAATTAAGATCAAAGAGCAGAGTGCTTAGATCCACCACTCTCGAGTGAAAAAAGCCCCAGAAGCAGCCTCCTGAAAAGTGATCACTGAGTGACAATGAACTGAAACTTAAATTTACTCAAGCAAAATGAGTATATTGCAGTCAGGAATTTTGAGTAATTTAGCTTGTAGAGGTTAAGGCAATAATTTTGTTTACAGTTGCAATCTTAATCCAAGAAAGTGCCTCTAAGATAACAGAAAATGATGAATGACTTTAGTCCAAAGCCTTTAACCATGTCACTGGCTAGATGAGAAACTATTCTGTTATAAAGAATCTGAACCTATCACCTGTAGTCATGTACAGGGACCGGGTGTATGAAAAGCATGAATAGCAACATGAAAGGTCAAGGTAGTAAGATGGACACTTCAGGAAGTTATAAGAGAAGTCATTCAAATAAGATGCCAAATGATCAATAGGACTACCCATGAGATAGCAAGGGAAATTTATGTTTCACCTGCTATGGCAGAAGGAATATGTAATAATTATCCAAACTAATTAAAGTGTTAGATTAATTTCACACTAATGCGAAATATTACAGCAGTGTGCATTTAGGGCCAGTGCACTATGAGACTGTCATTCAAATTTAAAATAGATGCCATACCTACATGTGGACATGACAGCCTGATCAGAGAGTGAGAAAACTAGATAAGTTTTCCCAGAATCAGCCTGGGAGACTTTAGGGAGCTGGAGATAAACAGTGATAGCTTATTATTAAAAACAACCTGCAGGTGTTGTTTTCCTAATATCTGTTTTCTTGTTAGTCTCATGAGATTGTTTATAAATGGGCATCTTGTTAATTAGCCAATCAGGTGAAATGCATTGATTGAATCACCAATCAGGTCCACCTGTATCGGAACAGTTTATAAAAGAAGTGGTCTGAAGTAAAGACCCGTGCTTTATGCCACTCAGCCTTCTGATTGTCTTTTTGTCATTTCTTACTAAACAGCGACACCTACCACAACAACAACAACCACAACCAAATTAGCCACAAGCACCTGAGCCCCAACCATGTCACCTAAACGTGAAACAAAAATTTATTAAATAGGCCCATATGTAGTAGGAAATACGGGCCAACAATGACTGTTGTTTAATCCAGAGTGGTCTCTCAGACATGTTGAATTACTAATGCAGATCAACATTTCAAAAATTCAACCAGCTTTCTCCTCTTTGTGGAGGACATCCTCTGAGGGCTGGACAACATGGTTACAAAGACAAGCCCACCTCAGGGGCAGAAAGAAAAGATTTAACTGGAATGTTAGAGACAGGATTAAGAGTTTTAAATGGCACTGATTCAGAAGTATTAATAAACAAGCTGGCCACTGCAACAAGTGATTTAACAAAACTAAAACAGCCCTTACAGTCATCTCTATTAGCATTAAAAACTAGCCAGTGGCAGGTTTCAAAAATGTTACTGAAATAACAAAAAGCTGGGGACCAAGACCACTGTTTATGTTATTCACCCCATCAATGCATTACTAAACCATGGGAAAATGGTGCTCTGTCCCTCAGAACATAGGGTGTGGGCATGGGTAGTGAATGAGAAGTGGCAAACAGTAAATTTAGAATCTTGTGTTACCCGGGAACAACTAGGGTTCATTTGTGAAAGTAATACTATTGATGCTCAAGATGTATGCCTTGACACTGAACAAGGTATTTACCACTTTGAGATTCATCCAGTCACTAGTCAAAGAACTGTACTTGTATATCTTAGTAGGGGTTGTGTATGCTTAAGAACTGCTTATGCTTTTGTAGAAATCGATAATGAAAATGTAACTTTACTTAATAGAAATCATTCTAATTTTTATATTTGTAATTTTGTTAAGATCATTGGGTGTGATTTTTCATATTTGGCAGCAGTGACATCCCACCAGCTGATCAAATCCAATTACACAATGTACCACAAATTTATCGCCTACTTCTATTGGAATAAACCTTATGTTGTTAAGACAACTAATTAAACACCAAGACCTAATTGAAATTTTAAAGAAGATCCAGAAAAATAGAGAGAAAACTCTAATTACTGTCCATCATGATACAAAAGAAATAAGCAGAGTTCTGCAAAAAGTAAAGATGCAGATCATCACTAGTAAAATATACTCTTTGGATGGTTGCCAACTGCAACTAGGATTTTTAATATGTTATGTCACCCCATTGTAGTTTTATTAATATTAGCCACTGTGAGTTTAAGGTTATCTTTTGTAGTACTTATTTAGATTTAGAGAATACTACAGCGAGTAGTGGTGTTAACCTCCTTGTTAAATGCATGTAGTAAAGCATTAAGGGATACATATTATCATAGAGTTTTGTGTTAACTAAAAAAATTTACAGATTTTCTAGAAAAGGGGGGAATGAGACATAGGGGTGCCAGTTCATGGCTTCTTTTTCTTTCTCTGCCTCTGTCAAGGTTGGGATTGAAGGCACTTGAGACGAATTTTGCGTTCAGGCTTAGATGTTTATTTTTTCTTATCTATGTTTCAAATCGTGAGTTCTACAGCATTCTACTAACAAGCTACAAAATGGCTCACTATCTTCATTACAAGGTCTTTTAAGGTTAAACTATCCAATTAAGAAATTACACCTAAATTATTTTTACTTTTAACCCAATTGTTAGTGTAGGGTTACATGTTTCTGAAAATCATGTATAGCTAGGCCAAAAGAATGCTTGGTATTTGGAATAGTGTAGCAAGCTAGAATGTTTATAGTAACGGGGATCAGTGCTTGGGGTCTCTAAGATACTTATAGACAAGATTCGTATGTTCTCATACAAGCTTAAGCTAGGTTCTAATGAAGCAATATTGATAAGGTTAATGAAGCAATAATAAAGCAATAATGAAAGTTGTTATAGTGATTAGTGCTACAGCTGAAACTGTATAAGTGCACTTCGAACAAAGACGATGGAGCTAGATTTGGGTTGCTAATACCCCTAGTTCTCGTGCCCCTCAATAAAGGACCTGCATAAAATCAATCCGTGATTGTGTGTGTTCCTGAACACTAACACAATAACTAATCACTCAAAGTCCGCAAGGTGGAGTTTTCTGTCCAATTACAAAATACTACCTAAACCCATGAAGAAGAAGGTTAAAAAGAACAACCAGCCACTGCCCTAAAACCTCCATCTCACCCCATATATATTGCTACATTCTAAAACCTTAAACTCTAAGTTTTCCACCCTGTGATATTACACACTTCTAATCAAACTACACACCCGTAATCCCAGGGCTATCAATCAATTTTGGAAGACTTTTCCACGGCCTCAGGTCAAATGCAGTGCTCTCCTGGGGGTCAGTCTGTCAGCACAGAAAGTCTAAAATTCTCAGCATCCAGGACTCCAACATAGGGGGTCAGAAAATTAACTTAGAGTAGAGATTAATTTTCGGATTTATATGAAGTGTGCATTTTTTGTTTCGCCTTTAACTTGCTGTGCTCGCAAAGGCCTGCAGAGATGGACAAAAGAATGCAAGGCTCTGATAAAAAGTTTTCGCAAACAAGGTGGAAGGAATGTGAGCTTCCAAGCTGGAGGGAGATAAGAAGGTTTCCTTTTTTGGGGGACAAAGGTTAGTTTTGCCACTCTGTCATTAGGGGGCACACTCCTACAAAGGGCCCCTTGGACCTTGAAACTAGAAGCAGAGCAAAACTGAGGATGCCAGGATACTGGACAGATGGATAGACGAACAGAGAGCTCTCTGCGCAGGCTCAGAAGGACAGATAAGGAACAATTTAATGCGATGTGGGGCTAGTAGATGAATACACATGGACCTATTGCAAAACTTAATGATGGAGAAGGAAGACTTGCACACCAGATGATGAACAACAAGTCTCAACTTTATTCCCCGAATCGCCAGTTATTATACACTTTTTAATAAGCTCATGCATAGTGCAAAATTCCAGCTCACCATTGGCTAATTAACTATCAGCTACCTACGTGCTGTTTTGTGCATCTGCTACTGCTTTCCCAAGCTATGTTTTGCTATGTTTTCCTTTTACCACCTGTTTTTGTGCATTCCTCTATCCGTGGGACAAGGACACAGTTTCATTTGGAATGGCAGCTCCCCTCATTCTGTATCTCGGGCAAATTAATCTGGCTGTGACCCTTATCCCGGAGCCAGCTTGTTACAAAGCTCTCAACAACTTAATGCATATGCAAAAGGTTAGGGAACAAAGGGAGGTCTGGACTCTTGAGGAGTGCGCATGCACTTTGAGGAGAGATCCTGCATGCGTTCGGCACTGAATAAAGATATATACCGACTTTGCAACTTTTACGAGTTGTGGAGTTTTTCCACAAATCAAGATACTGTTACATTACATTAGTAACATGCATAATTATGAGAATTTATGCATTATTCAAACATTCCTGTGAGTTTAGATATTCCAAGTCTGAAAAATGCCATTCACTTGTGTTAAAATTTTAGAAGTTTAATAGTAATAAAATAGTAATGAAAATAGTAATAAAAATTAGGACAATAAGAATTTGGACAATTAAAGTTAGGACAATAAATGACAATAAAAAGCAAAGAATTACGGATGTCCGAGTGCTTTTGCTCTCTGCCACAAAAGCACATTTTGCTAACAAAGGATTAATCCTTAAAAGCAATAGCCTAGTGCATATTCATATATCTCATACATGATTCAAACAATCCTTTCAAACTAAAGGTGCTTCTGTTTAATGTCTGCTTCCCCCCCTCATCTTGTAAGTCAGTCTTCTTGGTCCCCACAAAGTCTGGGTTTTCTTGATAAGGAGGCAATAATTCTTCTCTTGGGATCTTGGTATCTTGTAGCTGTTATCTTTATGCAAAGAATTTCTTGATTATCTTATCCATTCCTTGAGCTAGTTACAAAAAGTATCTTACATCACATAGTTTCTATTTCAATATTATGCTATAGCCTAAAAACTATATTTACCACACTATTTAAAAGAGATTAATACAGCATAACTTTCCAACATAACACATAGTATTCATTTTAATATTTGCGAAGAGCCAATCATATAATATGCATTTTTCACACCAGGAATTCTTTTGCTTGATTTTAACCTTTGACTTGTCTTCATGCCATCCTGTAGATTAGATAAATATATTTTATTTCTTCTTCTGGTTCCATCCTGTTGTTTTTACACTCCCTGATAATGAGGAGTCAGTAAATTGGGTTCTGATGATAGAATGGTCTCCTTGAGCTAGGTCTTATAAGCTCTTGAAGATTTATATCACACCCGAGATAGCTCAGCCACCTCAGCTGGCATAAAATCAGCAGGATGGCTTCTGTGGCAGTGTTGGAAACAGAAAAGTTTTATTAAAAGGCAAAATAACAAAGCTCTTTACAGAGAAAAACCGAGCCAGGGCAAGAGGTTCTTGCTCCTGGTAAAACACCTCACAAAAGCGATTAGCTTCTTTTTTCTAGTAAACTGTTTAGGTGGGACTTTTTGGCTTCTGTCCAATTGGCTATCCTTAAGTTTGAGGTGAAGTCCCCAAGGTCCTATGAGGTGTCTTTTCACCTAATTGAGGAGAGAAACTACTGGGCTTTTGTCCTTTTTTAAGTGACAAAGAATAGTTTTTCACCCCATCAACAGGGGGCACATTCATACATTCTGGTTTTTGTCACTGTTATCATTCAGATAAGATAATCCACAATTGTGAGGAACCACCTAATTATCTTACACCATTCTCTGAGTTATTTACATGAATAAAAGCATTTTAACATCATATAGTCTCTATTTTAGTATTATGCTACTGAAGCAATACGCAGAATAAATAGACTCCACAACCTGATGTAGTTATGAAGTGGGTATGTATTGTCAGTGCCTGGCACAAGTGAGATAGCTCTTGTGAAAACTTGTGCCCCAAGCCCTGGTCTGAGCCACATCTTTATTCACAAAGGTGTTCAATATACATTACATTGCACAACCTTTTCATGCATATTCAACCCCTGGCCCCTCCTGTCCTGTCCTCCCATGGTAATTAGATCCATGCCCTTCAGCCGCATGTGTTGTTCAAGGGGGTGGTCTCATGGGGGGGTCGGTCTTTCATTGGTCTCTGAGGCTGAAGGCTGTGGTCTTCCTCATGGTTGAACTTTTGAACTTTTCTTCTTTGCCCATGCGCTTTGGTCCCTTGGTGCTTATCTGAGTACATCTGTCGATTTTGATGAGCTTGGAGACAGAGGAGCCCCTTTATCTAGGTTGCTTACATTCCTTGATCCTCTCCCAGTATTGTTCTTTATCGCAAGAAGCTTCAGAAATTTGCATTTTCCTATGCCCTTTGTACCAGAGGTTTCTCAAGTAAAAGGTTAAAATTCAACACATAATTGTACAAGCTAAAATTTAAATGCTTAATTCATATTGCAAACTTAAGCAAACCCCCCAAACTTCCATTTCACTATGGCCTAAGATATATTTACCACACTACTATTTATATAAGCTATATGGTGCATACATAAACTGACAGATTATACTATACCAAAATGCAGTTAAAAGGAAATATAAATTGTACCATATCAAATCTTTGTGATGAATAATAATATGCAAATGCTAATACATTGTGAAAAATGCGTATTTTATGATTGGCTTTTCGCAAATATTAAAATTAATCTGATATGTGTTATGTTAGAAAGTTATGATGTATTAATTTTCTTAAGTAGTGTGTTAAATATATTTTTAGGTTATAACATAATGTTAAAATAGAAACTATGTATGTGGGATTGTTGTAGGTTAAGAAGGAAGTGAGTTTTTTGGGAGGTTGTGGTCAAACCAATCAGTGCTTGGATCTGAATATTGGCACCTGGTTTGGACACTGAAGGTATGGACCACCTCTGAGAACAGAGGGGGTTAAAAGCAAGAACTCCCAGGAGAGCTCTCTGTTGGTTCCGGTCAGTGAAGGAGGTCAGACCTCCCCTGACCAGCTAGGGCTGGGTGGGGGAGGGGAAGCCATGCGGCCAGGTGAGGTAGGCCGGAGCCTTGGGCAGAGGAGGGGGGTGAAGGCCTTGCAAGATGGAAGGGTGGAGGAGCCCTGAGAAGCATAGGACCCCCCCTACCCCCTGGGAGGGAGATAGAGAGTGAGCCAGTGCCTGTGCTGCCTCGGAATTTGATATCCTGCTGTCAGCACAGCCAGCCAGAAGGAGAAGTGGGGGATGTGGCACGAGAAGGTGTCAGGCCACTGTGGGAGTTCTGGGCAGACAGAGGCGAAGATTTTAACCCCTTTCTTGAATAATGGAAACCTTACAAATACTGATCCTCCTGAATCTGAATGAGGAGAGAGAGAGATAAAGCAGGAGGAAATGAGCAAGTGTGATGAAAGTTGATGCACAGTGAGAAATGTCAGAAGAGGTGAGAACAATCCTAGGTGGGAGGAGATGATGGAGTGGCCTTGGGCTGGACTCTTTTCTTGTATGGCCATAGACAGACCCATGTTTTTCCTGTGACACACAGACTGCATTTAGGGGGAGGCAATGCCTTGAAGCCAAAGAGAGTTGAGAGACTGCTGCTTTTTTTTTGAACTGGGTGGGGCATCCTTAAAAGGGGAACCCTAGAAGCAGTTCTGGTCCATGTGCAGTGGTGAGAGCACTGGACATGGAGGGAAGAAGTCACGAGGGCAGATGTTTTCCGGGGACTGCCACGAGTGACATGGAAACACAAGAGGTTTCAGTTGTGTTTCTGGGGGGAAGCCTGTGGTGCAAGAGGGGACTCCTCTCTCCGTAACTCTTTGTTTTTATTGTCTTGTATTGTCCTAATCCTAATTGTCCAAATTTTTATTGCTCTAATTATATTACTATTTTTATAACCATTTTATTGTTATTAAACTTTTAACATTTTTAAAACAAGTGATTGGCGTTTTTCACATACATAAATGTGAAAGCCAATGCGATATTGTCATTTATAACGCCTTTGATTGTGGGAACTCAACACATCACTCTGAATGTCCTGAGTCACTGAGAGAACCCTTGGGGGGGCTCGGAGACCTTGGAATGTTGCCAAAAGTGTCTGGTGGCTTGACTTTGATCCATCTAGAGATGAAACATCTGTGTATGAGGAAATGAGAAGTTTTAGGGTGTGAATAGTGTATTTACAGGGTGAAGCATAGATTTTAGAAATTAGGTACAGGGGGGTCATGAAGACAAGATGGAGGATTCAGGGCGTGGTCCTGGGTTCTTCTTTCTTCTTCATGTCTTCCATTTTGTGTGATGATGTTGGCACATTTGGATTGGTTCATGGTGAAGGTACACTTGTGTATAAGGGTGAACAGTATTGGGAATTAAAGGTAAATATGATAGATGTAATTTTCACTATAAAAGACACAACCGTCTCGTGGGCAGGGGAGAGTGCACTTGACTGTCCTGCTGAACAGACCTCGGCTGGGCAGAGAGAAAATATTGTAGATAAGAATTAATAAACAAGATTGAAGACGGAAAAACCTGAGAGTCCAGGCTCGTCCTTCGAAATCACGGCCACCCAGAACCACTTTTCCTGTATCGGGGCAGAGACAAATAACAGCTAACCCCGATATTTGATGGCCATGACACCCCTTCTGCTGTCCTTCATGTGGTTGCAGATTTTCCCAGTGTGAAGGAGTCCCTGCAGCTGGGCCAGTCTGCACAGTGGCGGATGGGCATCCACTGCCTTTGGACCAGAGGCTTTTTCTCCACACACCCAAACCCTCTCCTCCCCTCATCCTTTGGTGTGAGGGTCTCTTGGGGTTTTAGGAGTTGTCCTTTTGTTTTTGTTTTTGTTTTTGTTTTTGTTTTTTTTCTCTTAAAGAATATTCCCAAATATGTGTTTCTAGGAGACCATAGTGACTGGATACTTAAGAGAGACAAAAGAAGTGGCCACAGCTCAGTGGAGGTGTCCAGCTGGCTACTCTCTCTTTACCTGGGGTTTCTCATGGAAGGCAGAGATACCGCAAGATTTGGACTGGGAAAACGGAGTTGGGTGCAGCCCCTAGCTTTCTTGCTCTCTCGGCATTCGGAGGGAAGAGAGGCTGTGATCGCAGTGGGGAGAATTTTTCACCACTGCAGGGTTCTGTCTTCTGCTGTTTTCTTCTACAGTGAGTGGAGCTCTGCTTGTAAGAGTCTGGTGCACTAGGACCTTTTTAACATCCTATCTCACTAAAAAAAGGGACTTCCACGATCTGCTCAGGTGCGGGAAAAACTGCCGCCCCCCCACTCTTAACATCAGCTAGCTGGGGAAAGAGAAGCGGCACCCCAGGGGTAAACCCCATGATCCCGAGCCCTCTTCTTCTCCCAAGGAGACTTCCCTTGACCTGCTCAGAGCCGTGCTGCTGCTGCTGCTTCGCCCCCACCATTTTAAATTTTTTTTACCACTGCTCTGAGTTTTTGCTGCACTGTAGCTCTGCATACCCTGCCCTGTCAGGACTCCCTGCAGTTCCAGCCCTGCCTCCTCACAGTTCCAGCTACAGCTGTGGAGTTTCTGCCACCTCTTCCATGCTACCCTGGGAGACCCGGCCCTGCTGTTCCAAAGTTCCTGTTGCAGCCCATTGTCACCATTCAGCTAGTATGCCATTGACCGCGTTGTCTCTGAGTTTGCACCAGAGTGCCCCCTGCAGCCATGGGGGAATCATCACACCTGCCCTACCCGCTGAGGGCCTGTCAGCGGCCCGTCCAGCTGTGATCATAACTGCACAAAAGGGGAAATTGCTCAAAGAGAGGGAAGAGCCTGTTTATTGGGTTTTTCTGGTTTGTTCTTTCTTTTGTTTATTGTTGCTACCACTGTTTGTTGTTCGTTTGCCTTGTTATACATACTAGTAAAGAACTGTTATTCCTTGTCTCATATCTTTTCCTGATAGCCCCTTAATTTCAAAATTATAATAATTCAGAGGGAGGGGGGGTCATATTTACCATTCCAAGGGAGGGTCCTGCCTTCCTTAGCAAACACCTGTCTTTCAAAGCAAGACAGGGTCTGTGGGAGACTGGTAGCTGATAGCCCCAGGGCTGTGGTCTCCACCCAGAAGGTGCTAAGCTCGATCCCTCTGTGAATGTATTCTTCCCCCAGCCCACACTTGAGTCACTTTATCTTATCTGCATCAGTGTGCAGTGCAGGGCCCCATTCAGGGTGTGGTAGTCTTCAGCTTCTGTTTTTATACAGCTTTGCTATAATAGACAAAAGTCCTTCATGAAGCTGTTTAAGACATAAATTTTAACATTTCAGTATCCAACAGATGTCAAGCTAATTTGGGACTAGGAGTGATACCAAAAGGGTTAATTCAATTTCTACCGTGCCTATGAACTTTTAGCAGAGAATCAAGGCATACTGAATCTTCTTTCCCAGCAAGGAGGGTGGGAAGATAAGGGGGGGGGCATCTGGCTCAGGAATGTAGGCACAGCCAAAACAAGGGCTGAATCTGGGAATTTGGGAGGGGTTTTATGTTAATGGGTATGATAGATGAGTAATGCAATGGTTGACTCTAACAATTAAAAGGCAAATATCATGTATCCATGTTAAGAGAAGTTTTATAGATTTATAGTTATATTTTACCCCCCTTGTGTTGTTATCAGGGGATGGCCTGGGTTTGGGACACTTGGGAGGGTCGGCTTGTTACTATGGCAACAACTGACCTCCAATCAAGATTTAAGGAAGTAAACTCCACCACTGGACAGTGAAGAAGTAGTTGATGGACAGAACTTTGGGAGAGGCTAAATGGTTCAAAGGCAAAACATCTATTGTGTGGGAGAGCACATGGTGGGAAAAATCCTTTGCTCCTGGCGCCGTAATATTTTCTTTATTCAGTCTTCTGTTGTATTTTTGTTAAGGTTTTAATAAACCTTTACAATTTTTTAAAAGTATCATTTTTTCACAATGGGAGCTCTCCCCAGGATTTACACCTCACCCCGGTGGTACTGGGAGTTTTCAAAAGAGGTGAGCCCTGCCACATATTTGTCAGAATCTATCGGACTCTCCTAGGGCCACTGGTGGTCACAGGCTGGAAGCCCAGAGACAACAGGAGTCTGGATAAAGAAAAGAGAAGAAGGGAGGGGGGGTGTGAGTAACATCTTCATAACTATTTTTGGCCAGATAATTACTCTGTAATTCTGGTATAGGAAAGTGAACTTCATGCCAGTACTATACTAGATCCTTCTTGGTCCGTTGAAGTTTTACGATATTGGATAGTAGGAGGTGTTATAGGGAAAAATTGATCCAGCAATTTAATAAAAATAAAAATAGAATTTATTTCACCACCGATATACAGTCCCGAGAGCCAACAATCAAAGGAACAGCACCAACCCCAGGATCAGAGCTGGGTGAACACTAAGTCCACCTCTATCGCATCAAATTGCACAAAGTTCACGAAAGCGGCATGGCAGAGCCTGTTTTTATACTCTTTTTCTAGCCCGAGGCAGAGTCCCTTGTCTCCTTTCAGGGTTCTCCATATTCATGTTGCTCTCTTTCTCTGGACCTCATTGAACAAAACCCCGTCTGAGAAATTATGTATTTTCATCCTTCGGTTACTGGAATCTGGTATTCAGATGTATGTTCCTGATGGCTCTGATTATCTATATTGAGCATCTTCATGGGCCATCATCGCTGGGCGTATTGCTCATCATTCCAGAGAGAAGGACCATCTCTTGTGCCTGGCTAGGTTCTCTTCGTATGTTAATTACATTCCTTTTCCTCTGCTGCCAGCTGCTATTTTGCCATCCTGTGAAGCAACCCTCTTTGTCCCCAGGTAGTGTGCTTTTAGGATTTTATATTTCGGATATATTCCATACACATATGTTCTCTACCAGCACAAATTAACATAATACACATAACAATCCCCCCCTTCTATATAAACACATTCATTCATGCTGTTTTTCTAAAAATTTCAGATACATATTTTTAGCTCTTCTTACCTTTCCTTTTTGAACCCGTGCAATTACTTCTAGCTACTTGGTGCTTAAAAGACAAAAAAAACCACAATCCCCCTTTTAGTTTCCTTCGAATTCAGTATCTCTTTCCCATTCTTCCCTGGGTATTTCTTGGTATATCCTGTAGGTAACCTCATTCCCTTTTATGTGTTTTTCAAATTTGGCTAGAGCATCCGCTGCCCTTTTATGTGGGTCCTCCTCTTCCAATTTCATTATTTTAGAGACTGGATTCAGTTTTCCAGTAGCACATTCCGGGTCTGTGGGCATGGTAGCTATTTGCATGCCTTGCACCACCGAATGTATCAGCCTAATGAAACATGGTATCAGGCAGGGTAGAAATATAATTCCTGTTATTGAATAGAGTATGAAAAATATCAATTTCTTCCACCAAGCTCCTTCAAATGAATGATCCCACCAAGAGGCCTGGAGGATGGAATTCCATTTCTGGACTGGGACATGTGCTACCCTCTTAATCTCTGCCGCCAGACCCCTGATGGTTTCCCCGTAATCATCAATTTCGATACAACATTCTGATTTGTTGAATTTTCCACAGACTTCCCCTTCTTCAGCTAGCAAATAATCCAGAGCTATCCGATTCTGATATACAAAGGCTCTCATTTGGGAGTGCTGTTTTGACAATAATTCTAGTGCGTCTGAAGTATGATTTGAGACTATTTCTACCACTGCCTGGAGTCTGATCAATCATCCCCCCCCCCCCCCCCGCCATGTTTGGCTTCCTTCAAAGATGGGAAATTTCTTCTTCACCTCCCTTTTCTTTCTGTTTAAAGTCTCGTACAGAGGGGCTCCTAATGAGCTGCTTTCTGACCATGGTAAGGTGAAGAAGACAGGTCTAATCAATCCCAGAGTACATGACCCCTTCCATTTTTGAGGTAGTTCGCTATATGCTTTCTTCCCACAGATCCAGTATATGCCATTTGATGCCTTCCATCTACTGTTTGTGCTTCCTGGCTCATTCCAATAACCCTTCATTTCCCCCAAGGATTGGTAAGGATTAGCTCCAGAGACTTTGTTCCAGCAGAGTCCAATTTTGTCACTCCATTCGCAGTGGCTCCCCTTTTCCTAGCTCCAGTACCCCGCCGGAGGTTCCGGTTGCCAGATTCTACTTTTGTTATTTGCGTTTACGGCTAGAGTGGATATACACGGGGTATATCCAACTACTTCAGTATACTCTCTCCCCTCCCTGCTGATGCAAATTTTTCCAATCACCCTCTTGTCCAGGACCCATCCCTCTGGTCTTTGCATTGTTTTTGAAATCTTTGCATTATCCCATTTGAGAAGCTGCTCTGGAGCTAGACTCTCACCTTTCCAAGGCCATTTTTCTGCTGATTTGAGCCCTCCACAAATCCAGCAGTTGGATAATCCCAATTCCGTCACAATCTCCTGTATTAGGTCTATGAACAAGTTTTTATCTGAAGCAGGCTACCCCCAATCATTATACTGTTTCTCCAATTGGTCATATTGTTCCCTCAGAGTTTTTAACCTTTATTGTTCTATCCTCTTCTTCCTCATTTCTGACTCCTGTCTTTTTAACTCCTGAACTACCTGTATTTTTTTTTTACTCGCCGGATCCATCCCCTCTTTATTCTTTGAAAAACAAAAAATCTTATAATATTGCAGACAAGCCCTGTCATCATGATCCTCAAGAAGGTCAAGAATAACTGGCTCATTCTTGAGGGATATCCTGTTTTCATATTTCAAATTCTTTCCTACCCAGTATGTTTTCCCCCATTACACATATTTCCAGCTGATTATTATCATAACATAGTTGGTTAACCTGGAAATAAGCTACAAATACTGACTCTATTTTTCCCCCAGTCCACAGGGTGCGATTATATTTATCACAAATAGGAATGTGTTTTTGTCCGACCTCCCTCTTATGTCTTATGTGCTCTGACTTCCTGCTCCTAGACACTGCCTTCTGTGGGTAGCATATTATTTTTCCATTCAGTTTGCATGTCCCGTATCTAGTGCCATTGATAAAACAGTACCGGTTTTGCTTGTCTTTGTAGCAGTCTCCTGGGGCTGGGTATGCTGAAGCCTCCACTTCACCCTGTCCTTTCAGGACAGTCCACACGCATTGCCCACACTCGTTGCTGAGACTCAGCCTCTCCATGCTGAGTGAGTTTTCTGCATGCACGCTAGTCTTGTGGCACATGACTAGACTCAGGCTCATCAGGACTCCCCACAACTGCATTCCTCTGCCTCCACCTACACCCACTGGGTTGCCTCCAGCGGCGGGGTAAACCATCTTCCTGGCAGCAGGAATAGTCTTCATGGGTGTCATACCTGGATCGAGCCGCATACCTCCTCTTAAAGGTGCCCCACCTCAATAGCTTTACTGTATCTGCTCTGCAAGGTACTCTGTTTAGTCTCCGACACTCAACTGCTATGATGTGAGCTTTCGATCTCAATTTCCCCCTTACCCCATTTTGGAATAGGCGAAACCACTCTATGGAATCTAATTCATTATACCCAACTCCATGAGGAGTGTTAAGACCTGGTTAGTCAGATGTACTTCTTCCCCCAGGCACTTGTCACACAAACCCCTCGGCTGAGCTCCCCTTTCAAAATGTACAACCCACACCTCATTACAATATTCACACTTAAATTGCGCAAACGGATAACATCTACAATCTGGTTCTGAGCATCTTATCTGGTTGTTTTCGGTCATTTACTTGGCTAACGAAGGGTTATCTTTAGATCTCCAGGGGGAGAAGTAACCTTCCACTCAGGCCCTCTTCCTATGGTTTGATCTTTTTTACTCACAACGCGTGGGTCCAACCTTTTTCCACCATCTGAATTGCTGTATCTGTGGTTAAAAGGACAAGAAATGGACCTTCCCAGTGAGGGGAGAGGGGGATATCTCTCCAGGTTTTTATAAGTACCTTGTCCCCAGGCTGTATTTGGTGTATGGCAAATCCCAAAGGGGTACCTTGCCTTATTATTCCTTGCTTCCACAACTCCTGCAGGTTTTTGCTTATGGCTATTAGATAAGGTCGTATCTGTCCATTCTCTATTTTTGGATGTCCTACTGGCATCTCTTGTTCATAGGGCATACCGTACAGCATTTCATAAGGTGATAACCTGGTTTAGGAGTGAGGCAGATTTCTGATATTCAATAAGGCTAAGGGGAGGCACTTTACCCAAGACATTTTGGTTTCCAAAATTAGCTTTGGTAATTGAGCCTTTAGTGTTTGATTCATTCTTTCAACCTGTCCTGAGCTATGGGGATGCCACGGGGTGTGGTAATCCCACCGGGTTCTGTTGAGAGTTTTTTGCAGGACAATGGACACGTACAACATATGCACAATCCAGCCTTCATAGAAACTGAGTAAGGTCACCATGCTCTTGAAGGACACAAAAGGAGAAGAACACGCTCAAAAGCAGACAGTTCAGGATGCAAAGGCAGACAAGAAAACCTCAGCGAGACGCCTGAAGAAGGAAGATTAACTAAAATTAACTGATATATTAAAATGCATGCGTAAGAAGGATTTAACGAATCATGTATTAGCTTGAGGAGTGAACAATAGAAAACAGTGATGGAGAAGGAAGACTTGCACACCAGATGATGAACAAGTCTCAAAAGTTTATTGAATAGGCACACACATTTATAGCAGTGTTAATAAGGCTAATGCATATTGCAAAAATTGAGCTCATCATTGGTTAGTCATTTATCAGTCAACTACGTCTACGTTTACATTCTTGTGTTCACCTTGTTATGGTTTCTGCTATCGTTCCTTCATTCTTGCTAGCTAACAAACCTCTCCTACAACCTCAAGTTTCGGCAAGGGCACAGTGACCTTGCCGCTTTTAGACACTGATTTCTGACTCCTATCCTCGTCTCCTTCTTGCTTAACTAACGGTATTATTCCAGCATGATCTTTGTTAGCTAGCTAACTGTCTACAAAATCGTCTACATTTCCCCTGTTTGTATCTCGGGCAGATTAATCTGGCTGTGGCCCTTATCCAGGAGCCAGCTTGTTACAAAGCTCTCAACAAAACAGTATAAGTATACCTTGCTTTTTGTAATAAATTGGCTTCACTTGATCATATTGATCATGGCGTGATGTCCTGTTAATGATCCTCCACAATATTTTGGCACCCGAACGAGAGGGACCCGAAGATGGCTATTTCACTGCTGTGCAGAGGTTCAGCGACAGCCTTCGGGAGGCGGAGAAGCCAGTTGAATGTATCCTCACTGCCCCGGCGAGAAGAAAAGGTGAATAAAGGAGCTCCAAGTGAAGAATTGATCTCGCCCATATCAGGTGAGGGGCCGGGGAGGAATGGGGTCAGGCCATGAAAGAGATAGGGTCCAGAAACTCCTCCAACATATTCTCTCTAAGAGAGGACAGAAATATGATGCTTCCACTCTGAAGGGACTTATTTACTGGGCATGGGAACGAAACCTCATACCAGGAGCACAGGTCGCTTTTGAGGTATCAACATGGGAAGCCATGGGCAGCATGTTGTAGGACTGTATTGCTTCGGGAGGACGTGAGGCTAAAGAGGCATCTAAATATGCTACCCCGTGGAAAAACATTGTAGAGGTATTACAGGCGATGAAGGCGGAAAAGAAAGCTGCTACAGCAGTGTGCGTTGCTTTTTCCCCGAGCCCCGATCCTGAGCCACAGGCATTTCCTGCTAGCAAGTTATTTTCAACTACGTTAGATGTTCCTTCACGCTGCCCAGGACCCTCTAGCCCGGTTTCACTAACCAAAGAGGAACTCAAAACCTCAGAACCCTCAGATGAGATACAGAGTCAGGAAGCAGCCTCCCTCGGAGGTTCCAGCTGCCAACCCAAGAATAAAAGTATTCAAGAAAAGGGAGCAGCTGATGGTGAAGTATTGGAAATAATGCACTCATCATCTGAAGATGAGTCTGAAGAAGAAAATAATTTGGGATCTGCCTCAGTAGAGGAGGAATTAAGAGCTTTGGTAGACAATTTGCAGAAGTTAGTAATTCAACAAAGTGATCGAGTTGCTTCTCACAAGGACTATTCTTTTGAAAAGGGGGAGCTGCCAGCTAGTCTGAGCTCTGAAAGGGCTCTCGAGGAGCAGAGGGGAAGATGGATACCCCCCTCCACCACGGAAAATAGGCAGTTAGAGCTAGATCCTAAAATAGAAACAGCACAAAAAACAAAGTGGAAAGGAGTTATCACTGAATCAATAATTGAGGGGATATTCTCCCCCAGTACTATAGAAGCCTTCCCTGTGGTAACCCAAGCCACAGGCGAGGATGTGAGCCATTTGATTGGAAGATATTAGAAAAATTGAAAAATGCCATTATGCAATACGGCTTGAAATCTCAATTAGCACAATCATTATTACAATTCATTTTTACAGCAGATACCTTTATTCCAGCTGGTGTTCAAACTCTGGTTAGATTAATCATGCCCCCTCATCAGCAGATTCAGTTTTATAAGAACTGGGAAGGAGCATGTAAAAAAGAGGAAGCAAGACCTCGGGCTCAGGGGGACGCATTGTTTGGAGTCACAGCACAACAGTTATTAGGAGAGGGTCCCTGGTCCACAGCAACTGTTCAAGCCCGAAGTATCAATGAAGTTTTGCATTTAAGCCAACAACTTGCATACAATTCAATCCTTGCATTGCCTGATGGGCTGCATACTCAGGTTTTTACGCAAACACGCCAAGGTGGAAGTGAGGACTTTGATAAATTTGTAGACCACTTGCATAGAGCTATTTATGATCACCCCGATCTGGATCCAGAAACAAAGCAGAAGCTGTTTAAGATGCTTGCCTCTGACAATGCTAACGACAAGACTTGGCAGATTTTAGGCACATTGCAAAAGGGAGCAGTGGTTGTTGACATGCTAGAATTAATGACTAGAACCACAGAGAGACAAAAGGCTGCCTATGTGGCTGCTGCGGTACAAGGCACAGTAAAGCCACTACTTTCAAAATTAGAAAAGAAGGCAGAAGGGAAAAATGCCAAATGTTTTGGGTGCGGGAAGGTCGGACGTACGGAGTCAATGTCGATCTGTGCCAATAAGGAAATTTTGTTCCATCTGCAAGAGGGATAATCACATCACAAGGGACTGCAGGTTCCAGGGAAATGGACCACGGAGCGCAACCCCCTGCGTGAAGACACAAGCTCGGGGAGCTGCATGGGTGGCTCAGCCCCCTCTGGAGGACGTCACTCACTCCAATCTGCAACTCCTGGAAGCGCCGGAGTGGACGTGGAAACAACAGTAGACATTACCATCACTGACTCTGCAGTACATCTGGTAGAGACTAATGTAAAGGGACCTCTGGGGGGTGGGCTTAGTGCTTTCCTGTTAGGAAGGTCATCTGCTAGTAAAAGAGGATTGGATGTAATTCCTGGGGTTATTGATGCAGACTATCAAGGGGTTATCAAAATTATGGTTAGGACATTTTTCCCTCCTGTATCTATCCCTAAAGGATCACGAATTGCTCAACTTTTTCCTTTTAAGTATTGTGTTCCCTGTACAGGATTGAAGGAGCGGGGAACAGGCGGTTTTGGTTCCACAGGTAACCCAGAAGTGTATTGGGCAATGGACATTATGAGAGGTAAACTGGATAAGAAGGTAACTTTGACACATCCCAATGGTAATTCTATTACCAAGAGACTCACAATTGATACTGGAGCAGATGTAACAATCATTTCAAGCACTATATGGCCCAAAAATTGGCCAGTAGTCAATCCTGTTTTGGGAATTGCAGGGATTGGTGGAACCCAAGCAACTCGGTTAAGAAGGGAGGTAATTACCTTTACTTTCCCAGATGGAGTGAGTGTAACAACATGACATAATGCCATGCAGACTCCTGGTAATTTGTTAGGTTTAATTGGCAGGGGTTTGTTGAGTCAACTGAAGGCCACAATTGTCACACAGCCTTTTCAATGTGCATGAAGTTCAAAAACTGGTGGGGGACATACAATGGATTAGAACTATCTGTGGAATAACTAATGAAGAACTTGAACCGTTAATACAACTGCTAGGTACCTCATCCCAGGCAGACGAGCGCTGATCACTGGATAGGATGCAACAGCAGGCCTTGGAACACATAGCCTCAAAGGTTGCCACAGCACATGCGCATTGCCTAATCAAAGGTGTTCCAGTTCAATTGATGATCATCAACCATTGCAAGGAGGGTGACCAGTATGCCAAACATCCTTTTGCATTGATTTGTCAATGGACAGAGACTTGGGCTAATCCTTTAACCATTCTGGAATGGGTATTTTTACTTGCGCGACAGACTAGAACCATTACCACTCGCCTAAAACTATTTGCTCAATTGATCATGAAGGGCAGAGGGAGGATACTAGAAATTTGGGGACAGGAACCATACGCGATTGCATACCTTTAGCCAATTTGTATTTAGAATGGCGAATTAGGCATTCTGTACCCTTACAAATAGCCCTTACTGATTATGGTGGAAGAGTTCACAATATCTATCCGCGACATCGTGTGTTGCCATTGTTAGAGCAACAGCCGCTGGAGGACAGACCATGGCGATTTGAGTGTCCGGTACTAGGACTAACAATCTTTACAGATGCAGGTAAACGGTCTAAAAGGGCTGCTTGTACGTGGCAGCAAAAGGGTTCATGGAATCAGCATATAATTCCTGGGGAGGTAGGAGATACATTGCAAACCTTGGAGTTGAAGGCAGTCATTTGGGCCTTTGAGAATTGGAATGATCAGGCTATTAACATTGTTTCTGATTCACTTTACGTTGTTGGTTGTGTACAACGCCTTGAAAGGGCGGTAGTTAAGGAAGTTAATAACAAACATTTGTATTCACTTTTAAGCAGACTACTGAGAAATTTGAACCAAAGCCGACAGGAGTATTTTTTTACTCATGTTCGCAGTCATCAAAATCTCCCTGGTCTGTCTGAAGGTAACACTCGAGCCTGATCGGTTGGTAGCCTCTGTCTGGCCAATGCCATACTCTGATAAATTTCAACAAGCAAAAAATTCTCATGCTTTTTTGCATTAATCAGCAAAGATGCTAGTTAAACAATTTGGTATCCCTCTTACTGATGCCACTGGCATTGTACGATCCTGCCCAGATTGTCAAAGGGATGGCATTGGCTTAGGCACTGGTGTTAACCCCAGAGGTACCCAACCTTTGCAATTATGGCAAATGCATGTAACGCATGTAGGAGAATTTGGCCAGAAGAAGTTTGTTCATGTTTGTATTGATACTTACTCTTGTGTTATATGGGATATGCCTTTAAAAAGTGAAACAGCACGTCATGTTGAGAAACATTTGTACAATTGCTTTGCAGTGTTGGAGTCCCTTTAGACATTAAGACTGATAATGGCCCTGCTTATTGTTCTTTAAAGTTTCAACATTTCTGCAACTTATGGGGTATTCAACATGATACCGGTATTCCACACAACCCTACAGGTCAGGCAGTTACTGAGTGAGCCCATCAGACATTCAACGGCATGCTGCAAAAACAAAAGGGGGGAATGATAGGGTTATCCCCGGAAGAAAGGACAGCTAAGGCTATCTTTGTACTTAAATTATCTCAGAACAACAGGAGATAGGGACAAACCACCTATTCTTGTGCATCATGCCCTCCTACGCAGGCCAAGTGAGGACCTGCCTGACAGTATTCAAGTCATGTTTAAAAGCCTTGAAACAGGGATGTGGGAAGAGCCAGCCACAGTGAAATTAATGGGAAGAGGTTACATGTGCTTACTTACAGATGAAGGAATTCGTTGGATTACGGCTAAGTGGGTGAAACCTTACATAAAGTCACACCTGCCAGCCAATGCTCTGTCCAGAAACAGAATGTTGGCGATAACTCCAACTCCAGACACAGCTGAACCCGATACTCCAGCACCTGATGGTTGAACAACGATTGAACTTCCTTCCACAGCTATTAACAGATGCAAGGTCAGGCAGTTATTGAGAGAGCCCATTAGACATTCAAGGGCATGCTGCAAAAACAAAAGGGGGAAATGATAGGGCTATCCCCAGAAGAAAGGACAGCTAAGGCTATTTTTGTACTTAATTATCTCAGAACAACAGGAGATAGGGACGAACCACCTATTCTTGTGTATCATGCCCTTATACATAGGCCAAGTGAGGACCTGCCTGATGGTATTCAAATCATGTTTAAAAGCCCTGAAACAGGGATGTGGGAAGGGCCAGCCACAGTGAAATTAATGGGAAGAGGTTACATGTGCTTACTTACAGATAAAGGAATTTGCTGGATTCCGGCTAAGTGGGTGAAACCTTACCTAAAGTCACACCTGCCAGCTAATGCTCTGTCCAGAAGCAGAACGTTGGCGACAACACCGACTTCAGACGCAGATGAACCCAATACTCCAGCACCTGGTGGTTGAACAGCGATTGAACTTGCTTCCACAGCTATTAACAGATGTGGGCCAACTATGTGGACCTGGGGTTACGGTAACCAGTAACGATAGCTTACCACCACTTCCAACACAGGTTTTAAACCAACTTGAACAAGCTTGTTCTGTTCATGGCTATTTTTGCAAACCATGGATCAGGGTCCAGTGTGTTAAATGCAAACTGAAGTGGTGGCGACAAGTCCGTCAGGAAAATAATCTTTTTATAGCTTGCAGGAAAAAGCAAAAATTTAGCTCTACTAATTTAGCTTGCAATAGATGTTTCAGTATACTTAACACGCTTAATGTTGAGAGCGCGCAAGAAATATGATAATCATTATGATAATAGGAAAAATGAAGGGATTGCATAACATTGATCAGTGAGCAAACGTGGGTTACATGGGCTAATCAAACAGGGCAGGAATCAATTTGCTTATCATTGGCTACACTCTCTGATCCTTTTTGTACTTGTTTAATTGGAATTCCATTAGATTCTATGGAAGAATTTAGACCTTGGACTAAAGCCACGGTGTACAAAAATTTAAATGAGGCTTGGTCAAGTTGGTGCATGGTCCAATGGTGGAATAACCAGAGGGGACCGACCTTTGCAAATTGGTGCGACACTTTTGGGATTTCAATAAACCCCCTGGGAGCACAAGCTTTTACAATTGCCCAGGGACAGAATGTCACTGGCATGGAGCCACAGGAGCTAGACATCCTGGGTTCTATTCCAGGCAATTGCAATCTATTTTTTGGGTATTATTCTATGGGCTCAGATTTGTTTAGCATAAAAGAGGGACGACCAAAAAATGATAGCACTTGGATATCCCCTGGCTCCTCATGGTACTATAATACTACAGATTATTGCAACAATTGGATAAGGCCTTTACCAACAGAGCAAGGTGCAGCTAAAATGCTACCTCCTGGGGTTTTCCTCATTTGCGGGGATAGGGCCTGGCCTGCAGTGCCCCAGAAAGCATTGGGAGGACCATGTTATTTTGGTAAACTAACATTATTTGCCCCTAACATCCACCAGATGCTTAACATCAGTCACAAGTCCCAACCCTTGAGACGTAGTGTGCATCAGTTAGGCCCCGAATGTAGAGATGAGGTATAATTATGGGACCCACCATCAATTGTATTGGCATCATTTTTTATGCCAGGAGTAGCCTTGGCACAAGCCCTCATGCAATTAAGGTGACTAGCGTGTTGGGCAGGGAAACAAATTAACATCACGTCCACAGTGCTAGATGAACTCACTACTGATGTTGATAGCATACGCCATGCGGTGTTACAAAATAGGGCTGCCATAGATTTTTTATTGCTAGCACAAGGGTACGGGTGTGAAGATTTTGAAGGGATGTGTTGCATGAACCTTTCTGATAACTTTGAATCAATTCACAACAAACTTTCGCAACGTAAAGAAACATGAAGAAACAGTTGTTAATAACTCTTTTGATGAGTGGTTAAAATCTTGGGGCATTACTGGTTGGCTTAAAGACTTAGTTCTCTTTGGCATTATGGTTTTTTGCATTATTTTAGTGATTTTGCTTATTGTACCTTGCTTATTACAGTGTGTACAAAGAATAACTGAACGTGCTATTAATTCAGTCTGGCTTGTGCAAAAACAAGATGGGAATTCTTGAGAGTTTTTTGCAGGACAATGGACACGTACAACATATGTACAATCCAGCCTTCATAGAAACTGAGTAAATCACCATGCCCTTGAAGGACACGAAAGGAGAACACGCTCAAAAGCAGAGAGTTCAGGATGCAAAGGCAGACAAGAAAACCTCAGCGAGATGCCTGAAGAAGGAAGATTAACTAAAATTAACTGATATATTAAAATGCATGTGTAAGAAGGATTTAACCAATCATGTATTAGCTTGAGGCGTGAACAATAGAAAACAGTATAAGTATAGCTTGCTTTTTGTAATAAATTGGCTTCACTTGATCATATTGATCATGGCGTGATGTCCTGTTAATGATCCTCCACAATAATTGGCTAATTAAGAAACCACCCTTTTGGTAAAAAACTTTATGAGGAAAACAGCTTATCACAAAACCACCTGCAGATTGTTTACAATTCTTTCTCTCCAGCTCTCTCAGACCAATTCATGGGAAATCTTATCTAGCTTTCTCTCTCTCTGACCGGACTGTCACATCCACACCCTGAGGTAGCCCAACCCAGTGGTATCATTCCATGGGGGTCTCATGATTGACAGGAAGTAAAGAAAAGGAAAATTTAGGTGCATCATCAGGATGCAAAGGAATTGTAAAAAAGCAGTCTTTTAAGTCAATTATCACTAATTCTCAATGTTCGGGGATCACTGTAGGGTTAGGTATTCCTGGCTACAATGCCCCCATAGGTGAAATGACTCTGTTGCTTGCTCTGAGATCCTGTAAAAGCCTCAACTTTCCAGATTTCTTAGGGTTTACGAAAATAGGTGTATTCCAGGGCCTAGTGGAAGGGACTATGTGACCCAAACGTAATTGTTCTTGCACAAGGATCCAGGCTTGCTGAAGCCGCTCATTTTTCAGGGGCCATTGGTTTATCCAGATTGGCCTGTTTGAAAGCCAAGTCAGTTTAAGAAGCAACTTTTCATCAATGGCCCCTCTCAAAAATGTGTTGAAAATATCAAACTCCATTGTTTCATCAGGTCCAGTCCCCACAGAGTGGCTGGGAACTACATACGGTCACAGGGTGGCAGACTTGCCCTCGGGGCCGATGATTTTCAGCTTCCTTGTGGACTGCCAGGGAATCTGCTGACCTCCAATGCCTGTTGCGATATCAGTTGAGGGGGCCAGGGGTCATTCTGAGGGCCAGTCTATTACTGTTCTGGGAAGGCGCCGACGAAGGAGGTATGATGAGGAGGACTACATGGATATCAGAAGGCTAATTAATTACTTTATTATACTATATTACATACATCTAGACTGAATCTGCCATGCATTCACTCTGCACACAACTGCACCGAACTGCATTCAATCCCGTGACTCTCTTGTGACTGTCCAGACACACACACTCTTGGCCCTGATAGGCCAGGGGAACAAAACACTATCACTCTGGGTAAACAATCTCCATATTGCATTCTACTTTGGCACAAACACAAGCACAGCAAATTATAAGAATTGTGGTTTCCCTTTCTCTGAGGTTCAGAGAATGTGACTCTCAGAAATCCTTGGGAAGAATTGTGCCTTGCTTTTCTCTGTGAAGAGAAAGGTAGCAACACCAGTCCTTCTGGGATATGATGGAAACATCTGCTCCAATGTCAACCAAACCTGTAAAAGACTTAGATTCTATTTGACAAGTGAGTAATAGTTGTTGTACCCCTATGACTTTTGACCAAAATATTTGTGGGGTGCCTGTGCTTCCAAAACTTCCTGTATCTCATTGCTGCTGTAAGATCAGTGCTGAATAGGGAATTGCTGGCAGCAGTGTTAATTGTGCCAACTGGCTTCCCTGTGTCACATACAGTGAGGATTAGGTGTTTGAGCCATGATTTCAATTTCCCCTTTCTAGTCAGCATCAGATCCCAATGTGCCCCCCTTCGAGTTTCCTTGCTGTGGGAGAAGGTTGCCGTGTTTGTCAAATTTAGACCAGTATTGGTTGCTCCAATGAAACCCTTTTTGGCAGCAAGGACAAGGTTTACTGGCTCTTTTATTGCCCCTTTGTCCCTTTGGACATTATTTCCTGATATGTCTTAGCCCTCCACATTCAAAGCACTTAACAGCTGCTCTGGCCACTTGCAGTTGTTGGGCTATCACAGTAGCAATCAGTTCTGCTTTAAAATGTTCTGAGCTGATGTTAGCACGTGCCTTGATATAATCAGAAAGTTCAATATCAGCACAATTATGAATTGGGTCCAGGGCTTTTTTACAGTCACTGTCAGCATTTTCATAAGCAAGAGATTTTAAGACAGCATCAGCTGCTTCTTGCATATAAATTTGCCATCTAACTGATGCCTTAAGTTGTAGCTTTCATATTTTCCAGATTCTGTACTGCATTAGTATATAACTCTGAACTTCATATAAAGTGTTAGCAAGTCCTCTTCACAGTTTAGTTAGACAAAACAATCCTTTTCCAGCCGGAGAACCAAGGACACTGTTGCAGCTTCAGGCCCAAAAAGTATAAACAACAGCAAATTGAGGAGAGCAATCTGGGAGGATGGGACTTCATAACCTAAAGCTGTAATTGGACAATTAACTCCAATATGTAAATGGACCAAAACTTATAAAAGTGTGAAAACATGTATCCCATTGTCCATCTTGGGTGTAGCCACCGCTGGGCTCTTGTACTTCCCAAAGTGTATCCTTTGAAGACCTTTTTAATAAATACCTACTTTATTCCTTTAACACTGTCTAGCCTCTGTTCTAGGTACCCTCTCAAGGCATCATAGCAGATTGTAACTAATCAGTAAAGGTAATATATGGTTCCTGGGGCCCCTGCTTCTACAGCAAAACCAGACTCCAACTTTTTGTATCGTGTACCTTTTGTAGTGCCCGCATGGCAATAACAGTAGACTGATCCTGCCATTGTGGGGGGAGTCTTAACTAAGCCTGAGCAGTAGCATGTGCATCTGTGCCAGAGAGCTGTGATGCAGTGATATTAATGGGTGGTTGCTGATTACCATTGTTCAATGCCTGAGTTTGAACCAAATCTACAAATTCCATCCATCAGAGTATTGTCCTCCTGTCAAAATTGTCTTAAAAAGAGATTTCCAATCCACTGGTAACATAGTATGTCCTTCTGCAGTTGCATCCAATCAATTCATAGTAAAAGAGGAATGGAAACCATTTTCTTTCACTGATCTGAGTTTATTTACCATCTCATATGACAATTGTTTGTGATGTAGGTTTTGATTACAATATACAACAAGCATTGCTTGAAAAAATTCAATATCACTATCCTCCAGTGCTCACCTCTGGCATCTTTGTAGAAGTCTTTCTGGCTATGAGCAGTAGCATGTGCATCTGTGCCAGAGAGCTGTGATGCAGTGATATTAATGGGTGGTTGCTGATTACCATTGTTCAATGCCTGAGTTTGAACCAAATCTACAAATTCCATCCATCAGAGTATTGTCCTCCTGTCAAAATTGTCTTAAAAAGAGATTTCCAATCCACTGGTAACATAGTATGTCCTTCTGCAGTTGCATCCAATCAATTCATAGTAAAAGAGGAATGGAAACCATTTTCTTTCACTGATCTGAGTTTATTTACCATCTCATATGACAATTGTTTGTGATGTAGGTTTTGATTACAATATACAACAAGCATTGCTTGAAAAAATTCAATATCACTATCCTCCAGTGCTCACCTCTGGCATCTTTGTAGAAGTCTTTCTGGCTAAGGTCCTATAGGTGGTATTCTTTCCTCATCAGAGTCACTAGAAGAATGGGACAAGGTATAAGACGGTGGTAGAATTTGTGAAATATTTACTGCAGCCTTTTTCATACTATTTGTATTTCTTCTGCGCTAGGAGCACCTGCTGCCATAGCACATACTGGGGCTAATGGAGGATATAGATCTGGTTCTTGTCCAAAATCAATAGGACCGGGATCAAACGGATCTTTTTTTCTCCGGATTATTATCCTCAGGTGATATTTCATTAATAAAAATAGCAGAATCTGACAGTGATGCAGGTGGAGCAACCCCAAGGACATGGTCTGCTTCCTTAAATTGTTGCAAAGACAAGTATACCACACGCCAAGTAATAATGTCATCAGGGTGGACATCACGATGAGAAATTTGTCAGGTTTGTAAACTTTTTCTGACCTTTTGACAGTGAGTAAGATAATAGGAACCATCTGATGGATGCCAGGGACAAAATAGTTTGACCCATATAAGTAATTGGATGAGGCTTTAGGGTTGGAGTTCATAATCCTGTTCCCCGCTGATGCGCAAAAGACAGTCTTTATGCAGTTTTTGGGATTTTGTTGCATCTTGATTAATTATAAAAATGCTGCCTGGCCATTCACAAAAGGCTAACCTGTTCTATAGCCAGCAATGAGAGGAGCTCCTTCGTGATCAGCTGAACACACATGCTTAATTCAGTCAGGGTATGCCACTGGACTGCATCATGTCAGTAGTAATGAAGTCCCTATTTGGGTGCCACTTGTAGCATATGAATGCAAGACTCACAAGCTGAGAGCAAAATGAATCTGTTTATTGCAGAGTTAAGACAGTACTTATACACTTAGTGTGAGAATCTTTGTTCAGTCCTTCACACGCAACCAGGTTGCAGGCCTGTAATAAATCCATCAGCCTGACAGTTTTCTAGTTTCCTCGAGGTTTGCAGGCTTTTGAAGAAACAGGATTCTTTGCCTGTTCTCAGATAATGTGTAATCTAAGTTCTTCCATGCTTCCCAGGAATTTTCTGCAGTGTCAGGCTTGTTTCTTTCTCACAGTTTAGGAATTCACTGAGTGTAAAATGATCTGGAGTAAATGTCTGATTGGTTAATTTTAGTTTATGCAAAATATGAAGTAAGGTCCATATCTTAATGCATCACCAAAGATGATGAAGACAAATCATACTGCCTCATGCTTGCCAAGTGCATGCAGAGACAGTTACTAAAAAACTTTTGCTGTGGGTACCCAATTAAGTCATGATTAGATAGCTCAGTCCTAGGAACCTTTGAGGATCTCCAGGAAATGTATTTGCAAAGATATTTGGGCATTTAGAGATGAAGATAAGCTATTTCAAACATTTCCTTGTAGGGTAAAATCACCATCCAAATTTCCTTGCCCAGATGACAACTAGATAGCTGGTGAGTCAATTCATGGACACAAACCAACATTTCTAAGTACTAGGCAGTGTGACCATCTTGTGTTTCTTCTGGGAAGACAATTTATGTACATCCAGTTGTATTGGTTTCGCACAGCCTGGTTTTTGGTAGCAGGGGGCCACAAAGATGGCTCCTGTGAAAAGCTGTGGAAGCTTCCACCTGGTCCAGCAGAGCCAATCACGGATAGCTCTGAAGATGGACATGCTGCTGGCCAAAACTGAGCCAATGATCCTTGGTTTCCTTGCAGCTCTGAGTGTTTCTAAAACACAAGACTTAAAAGGCACAAGTTGAGCAATATCAGTTTTAGCTGGAATAATTACAGGAGGAGTACGTGTTGACACCATAGCATGTATCTGTCCAGTATAGTCTGCATCTATAACTTCAGGGTAAATAAAAACACCTAACACAGCATTGGATTGTCCTAATAGTAATGCACTTTGTTCCCTACTGGCCCATAGGCATCAAGGGGAACTTTGTGTACCTTCATTGAGTCTATAGTGACAGAGGCAGTGGTGGAAACATCAATTCCAGCAGCTCCTCTTGTTGTCCCTGAGTTGGTCGCACAGGCCTGCATCTGGGGACGGGAAGGTCCTTGTGTCTTCGCACTCCCTCCCTTCACACTCTTGTCAGTTTCCCTGCTCACCAAGAAATTGTCCATTAGCATGGTATTTAGACTTACATTGCTTGGCAAGATGACCAGGTTTTCAACAGCGGCTGCAGTTTTACACCACAGATGCAGGTCTCTGTTTCAGTTGTGTCTCAGATGAATCAGACTTGTGGGGGCAGTTTGCTTTCATATGGCCTTGTTGTCCACAGTTAAAGCATTGAAGCAGTGCCTTTATTGCAGCCGCAATAGAATTAGCTAACAAAGCTATGTTATAAGGTGCAGTCCCCATTTTAGAGCATGCATCAATCATTTTGTCTAAAGAATAGTTCTTTCCAGGCATCATGTCAATAGTTTTGCTGCATTCTTCATTGACGTTATGTCTGGCTAATTGAAGTATTATTTATTCTTTTGCTTCTTTATTTACTATATGCTTTTCTAATGCATCTTGCAATCACTCTATGAATTGCAAATATGGCTCTGCAGCACCCTGTTTTATGGCTGTGTAGCTCTGAGATGGTGTGGACATGTTAGTGACTTTCAATATTGCTTGCATTCCCAGATCTTTGGCTTGCTCTAATATGAAAAGGTGAAGTCTTGCTTGTAACTGTGGATTCACTATGGATGGGATACTCATGAGCTGTATAAGTCCCAAACCACATTGTGGGTCATCTTGTGGCAAATTACAATTAAGTAAGGCTCTGTCCTCTGATAACCTTCACCACATCAATTCAAACATCATGTATTGAACTGGGGTACAAATCAGCTTTGCCAATTCCCTTATATCAAAAGGTGTCATCTCCTCTGCAGCTAGAAATCCTAGCATGTTGCTTACAGCAGGGGATGCAAGTCCATGCTTTGCTACTAATTGGCGTAACTCAGAAAGCACCTTCCACTTAAAACTCACATGGACATCAGGTGCAGTCCTGTTGTTCCTTATTACAGGAAATGCTCCAGCTGTATTACTCATTGGCTCTGTGTCACCAGCTGGCATGGGCAGTGATTTGCTGGGCACATTCTAGGTCTTCATCAGCCAATAGTTTTATGTGATTCCAGAAACTAACTGGGTCACAAACAGGGGTAGCAGCTGATTGGAAAACAAAGGCACCAGCCTTATCGTTAACAGGAGGGTGCTGGCTAGATTCCCCCACATTCAGGTCTCTTAAGTCTATCAAAGAGAGGGTTTTTCTCTCCTCTTTTGATTGTGGCTGAGCTGTTGGTACAGACTCATTCCCAGCATTCCAGTCATTCATGCAAAGATGGACTAACCCAGTTTGTGAGGCTAGAAGATGCAGGAAGGGGGACTTGCAATGCCACCATTGCCGGGTTCTGTGTAGATATAAGTGACCCCGCCTCTTCAGGGCGCCAGGGAGGGACAGGCGGCACCACCGGTTCTGTGGCCGTGGGCCGTCCCCCCAAACCCACCTCTCCTGGGTGCCATGGGGGACAGGTGGCCCCGCTGGTTCTGGGCACTCCACATCCGTAGGCGGCCCCACCAGTCCTGCTGATTCTGGGCTCGGTGGAGGGGAGGTCAGCCCCCCCCACACTTGGGCATTGTGCTGCTGTGGATATCATGTCGGTAGAGCAGCACCGCACATGCATGAGGATCATGGACATCCAACAACATGGCATGCCCCTGCAGGAGAACTGCGCATGCACGGGAGTGATGGCCCCCCAACATGGCGCACTGCTTCAGGGGAACTGCGCATGCGCAGGGGTGATGATCGTACAGACACTCTGTGCATACGCAGATGGCACACTCTGTTCTGCACCCGGCCCTGCGCACACCTCCAGCAGTTCCAGGTTCACATTTTCTCCCGGTGCCGCTCCACTGCCCCTGCCACTCCCCCTGGTTTCCCTGCTGACTTTCGGTTCTAGGGGAGCTCCTATTTCTGTATCCCTTTCTGCTTTTAACAGTTCCAAAGTGTCCAAAAGTGATCTCCAGGCAGGAAGGATGCGCCCTGCTGACTCGTCATCCCAAGAGGTGGAGTCCATGATTACTTCTCCCACCTTCTCCTAATAAGCTACTTTAAATGTGTTTTCCAGATCGATATATAATCCTTGTTTCTAACACCATAATATCAGAGCCTTTAGCATACGCTTACTCCTTTTTTTCCCTTTTCTCCCCAGCATGCCGGTCCATATATTAATTATGTTTTTTTCTTGGGCCAAAACAAGCTGACCCATCTTTCCTCCTCTGTTTCAATCTTTATGCAACTTGCAGTTTAGACTTCTTTGGCTTGTTCTTCCACAGTTCTTCAACCGTATCCCCATGCTTGGCGGCGTGATATATTCTCTCGTTCGTGACCATTCTCCCCCGCCTCAGTGGACGGAATGCTCCCTCTGGGTCATGACCAGTTTCTCACCGTGGCTCCTGTCCACCATTCCCCCACGTCTCAGAGGACACTCATAAACTGACTACCTTTGGGTTTCATCTATTGCTGGCCGAGGCTCATGCCTTCTTGCCACTCGGCGTTCACTGCCCAGGGCTGGCCTTGCCCGCTCGCAGGCACGGGAAAGCTCGGCTGCAGCCTCCCATTCCGCACATCGGGGTCCACCAGATGTCGCTGTGGAGCTCGTTAAAGAAAGATGCAGTGAAACAGAGTGGAAATTTTCCAGGGTGGAAATCCATCTTGGATTTAGGTGAAATGTGCTGTTTTGCATTAACTCTGTAGCTTGCTAGCATAAGTGAACCTGTTTAGTCTGCTAGTTTTGCTGTGCTCACAAAAACTGAGTCTTGAAGGCACAGAACAGAATATCCAGCATTAACAGAACACACGACTGGGGATACAAGCATCATAACCTCACCCTAGGACACTGCCTCAGATGAGGAAAAAAGAATGCAATTTCCAAGCTGAAGAGATAAGAAGGGCCCCTCGAACTTTGAAATGAAAACAAAAGCTTAAAGCTGAGGCTGCAAGAGACCAAGAGATGGACAAGATAACCAGAGAGTTCTCTCTGTACAAGGACTGATAAGGACTAATTGCAAGTTGCAACCCAAAACCAGTAAAATGAATATGCATGAACCTATTGTGAAACTCTATGCATATGTGCAACTAAGGGGGGATAAAAAAGGTTCAGGAATTCTCAGGGGTGTA
The DNA here is from genome assembly GCF_017590135.1 of Pyrgilauda ruficollis. Taxonomy (NCBI): domain Eukaryota; kingdom Metazoa; phylum Chordata; class Aves; order Passeriformes; family Passeridae; genus Pyrgilauda; species Pyrgilauda ruficollis. The sequence goes on along the minus strand of NW_024526133.1, from coordinate 23,976 downwards.
CATGTCCTTTAGGGGGGAGTGATCCCCACATGCGTCCAAGGCTGTAATAAACATACTGGCTTTTCTACTTTTACAAAGTTGTGGAGTTAGGGGTTGTCCTGGTTTAGGGCAAGTTTGGGAGATAACCCCCCCCAACCACAGTATAAACAGAACAAGACGATTGGGGATAAAAGCATCATATAGTCAACCCAGGACAGGGTTTTTTTCCGCAAATCAGCAGGACACACTTTTATGGAGCAAAGAAAGAACATCCCAGTTTTTTCACACGTCTCTTTATATAGAGTTTTTAAAGATCATCGCCTGTCTATCCCCAATTGGTCAGTAACAAGTTGTTTCCCTGTATTCATTGGTCACTCAAGCCCCTGGTGTGTACATGCAGAATGAGTTGTTTGTGACATATAGTTTTCATTTTTCTACCTAACGGTGTCAAAACAGTTTATAGAGGTGGCTAGTGTTTTTCACAGTCCTAGAGTTCTTTCTCAAGGAAAACAAGTTGTTTTTCACTGCTGCAGGACTCTGTTCTCACAAAGAGCTCTCAGCTTTCTCACAGCTTCTGTTGGCTTGAGTCAGGATTCAGTTTGTAAGGCCTCTGGCCTGCTGTTTCACCACCACAAGGAATATCATATATTGGATTTGACCATAAAACAATTTAAATTAAAATATTATACTGAGATCTATTTTGTCTATCATTAAAAGACAAACACTCATTTAGTTCAGTAGAAACAGGGCTAAAAAGAACTGCCATAAACTGGCATGATAGATTAGCACTACTGATCTTTCTAATTAAGACTGGCTGCAAGGTCATAAGGGCATTTTCCCCCTTTTTCACTCTCTTAGTATGATTCCAGCATGAAAAATAATTTCCTGAACTTCCATTTGGTATTTAATAGCCTCTGCTTCAAGTTAACACTAGATTAACACTGTGAGAAGCAATATCATCTTTGCAAGAAATAGGACTGAGACAGCCTGGTTTCTCAGTCTTTCATCTCATCCCTGTTTAACATTGGTGTCCAAGAAAATGTCAGGCTTTCAATGCATCTTTCTCATACATAGCATCACATAACTAAAACCCAAATGAAACTCAGTAATATGTAAGTCTATAGTATAGGTACCTGTATGTGCAAAACCAACTGTGCTGGTTTTGGCTGGAGGAATTTTCTTCACAGTGGCTGGTATGGGGCTGTGTTTTGGATTTGTGCTGAACACAGGGTTGATAATATAGAGATGGTTTTTTGTTATTGCTGAGCAGTGCTCACTTAGACCCAAGGCCTTTTCTGGTTTTTGTACTGCCATATTGGCAAGTGGGCTGGGGGTGCATGGGCAGCTGGGAGGAGACACAACCAGGACATGTGACCCAAACTGACCAAAGGGATATTCCCAACCATATGACATCATGCTCAGTATATAAAGTGGGGGGAAGAAGGAGGAAGGGGGGGGGCATTTGGAGGGATTGAGTTTGTCTTGCCAACTAACTGTTAAGTGTGATGGGGCCCTGCTCTCCCGAAGATGGCTGACCACCTGCCTGCCCATGTGTTACGATCCACTCTAAGCACAGAAGAGCAAAGAATGTGAATAAAGCAGAAAGAACCCTGAGCTTCAAAAAATTCCCCCAAATGTGATTAAAACCAAATGATGCTATATATCAACTGATGCCAAAAAATCTATATATTTGGTCTTCTTAAACTTCATGTTTTTGGACTTGGCCCATCTATCTAGCCTGTCCAGGTCCCTTTGCAAAAACCTCCTACCCTCCAGCAGATTGACACATGCTCTTAGCTTGGTGTCATCTGCAAATTTGCTGATGATGGACTCAATCTCCTCATCCAGATCATCAATGAAGATATTAAACAGGACTGGCCCCAGCACAGACCCCTGAGGGACACCACTAGTGACTGGCTGCCCGCTGGATGCAGCACCGTTCACCACCACTCTCTGGGCCTGGCCATCCAGCCAGTTCTTAACCCAGCAAAGAGTGCTCCTGTCCAAGCCGTGGGCTGCCAGCTTGTCTAGTAGTATGCTGTGGGAGACAGTGTCAAAGGCCTTGCTGAAGTCCAGATAGACAACATCAACAGCCATTCCTGCATCCACCAGGCAGATGACCTGGTCATAAAAAGAGACCAGGTTGGTCAAACACGACCTACCCTGTTGGAGTCCTGGATGCTGAGAATTTTAGACTTTCTGTGCTGACAGACTCTGACTCCCAGGAGAGCACTGCATTTGACCTGAGGCCGTGGAACCAGCTTCCAAAATTGATTGATAGCACTGGGATTATGGGTGTGTAGTTTGAATGGAAGTATGTAATATCACAGGGTGGAAAACTTAGAGTTTGAGGTTTTAGAATATAGTAATATATATGAAGCAAGATGGAGGTTTTAGGGCAGTGTCCCTTCTGATGGAAAGGCGACTAGCCTAGCTGCCATCAGTACCCTCCGGGCACCAGAGAGTGTTCCCCTGCTGTCGGCGGCTTCGGGGCTGCCCCGCCCCCCCCGTTGTTGGCTGACCCTGGGCTGATTGGGGTTCACTGGGAGGCACCCAGAGAGACTGAGACAGAAAAAGTCCATGGGAAAGGGCCTCGGTTTGCAGCCACTTGCCCAGGAAGTCTGTGTGGTGCCAAGCCAGGAATTCGCAAACTTTGCTGGATTTCTCCAAAATTAAAGCTTCCAGCCACTAGGACCCTGCAAGTCCTCACAGTCCCAAAGGCCACCTTAGTGCTGATACCCAGACCCTGCAGAAATGACTTATTTTCCCCATAGAAAATGGCCTCTGTTTATGACCCCTTGCCATGGCAGACTGTGTGGTGCTAAGATATAAATTCGCAAATTTTTCTGGATTTCTCCAAAGCTAAAGCTACCAGAAACTAGGATCGGGCACGTACTTAGTGCCCAAAAAGCCACCTCTATGCTGATACCCAGACCCTGAGGAAACGACTTTTTTTCCCCATGGAAAATGGCCTCCGTTTCTGACTACTCCCCCTGGCAGACCTTGTGGTGCCATGCTAGAAATTCGAAAACTTTACTGGATTTCAGCAAAAATACAGCTGTCAGCAACTAGGACCCTGCACGTGCTTAGAGCCCCCAATACCACCTTCAGTCTGGTGCCTGGACCCTGAGGAAATGACTTCTTTTTCCCATGGAAAATGTCCTACATTTGCGTCCACGTGCCCTGGCAGAAACTGTGGTGCCAAGCTCGAAATTTGCAAATTTGCTGGATTTCTGCAAAACTAAAACTGTCAGCAACGAGGAACGTGCAAGTCCTTAGTGCTCAAAAGGCCACCTCTCTGGTGATACCCAGAGATGGGAGAAGTGACATCTTTTTCCCATGGAAAATGGCCTCCATTTGCAGCCACTTGCCCTGGCAGACCCTGTGGTGCCAAGCTTGCAATTTGCAAAATTTGCTGGATTTCTGCAAAACTAAAGGTGCCATCAACTAGGACCCTGCAAGTCCTCAGAGCCCCAAAGGCCACCTAAGTGCTGATACCCAGCAGACCCTGGGGAAATGACTTCTTTTTTCCATGGAAAATGGCCTGCATTTGTGGCCACTTGCCCGGGCAGAAACTGTGGTGCCAAGCTAGAAGTTTGCAAACTTTGCTGGATTTCTGTAAAACTAAAGTTGTCACCAATTAGGACATTGCAAGTCCTCAGATCCCCAAATGCAACCTTTAATCAGATACCTAGACCCAGAGGAAATGACCCTATTTTTCCCATGGAAAAGGGCCTATTTTTGTGGACACGTGCCCTGTCAGAACGTGTGGTGCCAAGATAGAAATTTGCAAACTGTGCTGCATTTCTGCAAAACTAAAGTTGCCAGAACTATGTCCCGGCAAGTCCTTAGAGTCTCAAAGGGCACCTCTGTGCTGATACCCAAAGCTTGGAGAAATGTGGTCTTTTTCCCACAGAAAAGGGTCTCTGTTTGTAGATACTTGCCCTGGTAGACTGTGGGTTGCCAAGCTAGAAATTTACAAACTTTGCTGTATTTCTCCAGAATTAAACCTGACAGAAACTAGGACCATGCAAGTACTTCGAGCCTAAGAGGCCACGTCTGTGCTGATACCCAGACCCTGGGGAAATTACTTCTTTTTCCCATGGAAAATGGTCTCCTTTTATGGAGACTCAACCTGGCAGACCGTGTTGTGCCAAGCTAGAAGTTCACAAACGTTGCTGGATTTCTCTAAAACTAAAGCTGTCAGCAACTAGGCCATTGCATGTCCTCAGACCCTCAAACGCAATCTTTAATCTGATACCTAGACCCTGAGGAATTGACTTATTTCTCCAATGGAGAAGGGCCTATTTTTGCGGACACACGCCCTCCCAGATAGTGTGGTGCCAAGCTATAAATTCGCAAACTTTGCTGGATTTCTGCAAAACTAATGCTGTGAGCAACTAGGACCCTGCAAGTACTTAGAGCCTCGAATGCACCCTTTAATCTGATTCCCAGATCCTGAGGAAATGACTTCTTATTCCCATGGGAATCGGCCTCCGTTCATGGCCCCATGCCCTGTTGGAACATGTGTTGCCAAGATAGAAATTTGCAAACTGTGTGAGATTTCTCCAAAACTAAAGCTGACAGCAACTAGGACCCTGCAAGTCCTCACAGTCCCAAAGGCAACCTCAGTGCTGATACCCAGACCGTGGGGAAATGACTTCTTTTTTCCATGCAAAATGGCCTATGTTTGCGACCACTTGCCCTGGCAGACTGTGTGGTGCCAAGCTTGGAATTTGCAATCTTTGCCGGATTTCCGCAAAATGAAAGCTGCCAGCAAGTAGGACCCTGCAAGTCTTTAGAGCCTGAAAAGCCACCTCTATGGTGACACCAAAACCCTAAGTAAATAATTCTATTTTCCCATAGAAAATGGCCTCTGTTTGCATCCAGTCGCACTGGCAGACAATAAGTTGCCAAACTTGAAATTTGCAAGCTTTCCGGGATTTCTCCAAAATTAAAGTTGCCAGCAACAAGGAACCTACAAGTCCATAGAGCCCTAAAATCCACCTTTAATCGGATACCTAGACCCTGGGGAAATGACTTCTTTTTCCCATGGAAAATTGCCTCCAATTTTGTCCACTTTCAGTGGCATGCAATCGGATGCCAAGCAAGAAATTTGCAAACTTCCTGGATTTCTCCAAAAATACTGTTGCCAGCAGTTAGGAACCTTCATGTCGTTAGAGCCAAAAAAGCCACCTTTAAGCTGATACCCAGACCCTGGTGAAATGATGTCATTTTCCCATGGAAAATGGCCTCCATTTGCGGCCTCTCGTAGAGGAAGACTGTGTGGTGCCTAGCGAGAAACTTGAAAACTTTGTTGAATTTCTCCAAAACTAAAGCTGCCAGCTACTAGGACCCTGCAAGTCCTTAGAGCCCCAAACACCACCTTTAATCAGATAGACAAAACCTGGGGAAATGACTTGTTTTCCCCATGGAAAATTATCTCCATTTGCTGCCAGTGGCACTGGCAGACAGTGGGGTGCAAAGTGAGAAATTTGAAAACATTACAGGATTTCTTTGAAACTAAATCTTCCAGCAACTAGGACCGTGCAAATCCTTAGAACCCCAAAAGCCACCTTTACGCTGATACACAGACCCTGGGAAAGTGGCATCTATTTCCCCATGGAAAATGGCCTCCGTTTGTGGCTACTGGTTTTGGCAGACAGTGTGGTGTCAAGGTAGAAATTTGCAAACTTTGCTGGATTTCTCCAAAACTAAAACTGCCAACAACTGGGATCCTTCACCTCCATAGCGCCCCAAATGCCATCTTTAGGCTGATACCCTCACCCTCGGGAAATTACTTCTTTTTCCCATGGAAAATGGCCTCCATGTGCCACCACTCACATGGGCAGACCCTGTGTGGTGCCAAGCTAGTAATTTGCAAACTTTTCTGGATTTCTGCAAAATTAAAGTTGCCAGCAAATAGGACCCTGCATGTCCTTAGAGCCCCAAACACCACTTTTCATCTTATACAGAAACTCTGGAGAAACAACTTCTCTTTCCCATGGAAAATGGCGGCCATTGGTGGCCACTCACACTAGAAGACCGTGTTGTGCCAAGCTGGAAATTTGCAAACTTTGCGGGATTTCTCCAAAACTAAAGCTGCCAGCAACTAGGAGCCTGGAAGTCCCAAGTGACCTAAAAGCCACCTTTAAGCTGATATCCAGACCCTGGGGAACTGTCGTCTATTTCCCATGGAAAATGGCCTCCATTTGCGGCCACTGGCCCTGGCAGACCGTGTGGTACCAAGCTAGAAATTTGCAGACTTTACTGGATTTCCCGAAAACTAAACCTGCCAGCAACTAGGACCCTGCAAGCCCTTCGAGCCACAAATGCCACCTTTAATCTGATACCCAGACCCTGGGGAAAGATTATTTTTTCCCATGGATAATTGCCTGCCTTTGCAGCCACACTCACCAGCTCTCACTGGCGTACCAAGCTGAAAATTTCCAATCTCTGCTGGATTGTTCCAAAACTGAAGCTGGCAGCAACGAGGACCCTGCCTGCCCTTAGAGCCCTAAAGGCTACCTCTGAGCTGATACTCAGACCCTGGCAAAATGGTTTCTTTTTCCCACAGAAAATGGTGTCTCTTTGTGGCCTCTTGCCCTGGCAATAATAGAGTGCCATCCAGGAAATTTGCAAACTTTGCTGGATTTCTTCAAAACTAAAGCTGCCAGTGAGGAGGTCTGAGCCTGCCCTTAGAGCCTTAAATGCCACCTCTAATCTGACACCCACACCCTGGGGAAATGACTGTTATTTTCCATGGAAGATTGTCTCACTCGGTAGCCACACGCAATGGCTGACACTCGGGTACCATCCTGAAAATTTGCAAACTTTTCTTGGTGTGTCCTAAACTAAAGCTGCCACCAAGGAGGATAGAGCATGCCCTTAGAGGTCCAAGTGCCACCTCTGAGCTGATACCCAGACCCCTGGGAAATTATTTCTTTTTCCCACAGGAAATGGTCTCCCTTTACAGCCACCCGCACTGGCCAATAATATAGTGCCAAGCTAGGAATTTGCAAACTTTGCTGGATTTCTCCAAAACTAAAGCAGCCAGCAACTAGGGCTGAGCATGCCCTTAGAGCCCCAAGTGCCATTTTTGAGCTGATACCCAAACCCCGGGTATCGCCGACCAGGGGTTATGTGCAAATCACGAACGGAACGGGACTGCTAGGAACGTGCCTTGAGCTGTTTCATTTTCCAGCATCAGTCTCATTACATTGTTATGACAATGGGAAGCTGCCAGCAGCTCGCATTCCAGGCAGCAGACCAAGAACTTAATGTTACAACTTACTTCAAAAGTTTTTTGACCAATCACACAAAGCAAAAGCATATTGACAGTAGTTCCAACCAACCACTATAAGCACACGTACCTTCAGTTAAAACAATGCTTGCTTATTTCGAATACAATACCTGTTTGTAATCCTTAAAACACAATGCACAGAGCTCCATTATTAAACTTAGAACTTCCTAATATCTCACTAGATATACTTTTCTGTAGCTTAGGGAGTTATTTTAGACAAGCGTTAATACACAGACCATTGTTCCATTTGTCCTTACTTTTCTACTTTTTACATAATTTTTCTGCTGACTTATTTTATGGCTACTGCTTAGCTCTAATCACAGGTCTGCTGTCTCTAGGCCTGCCTTTTGCAGCTTTCCCAAAACCCTCTGATTTTATGGATTCCCACAATTCCCCCTCTCGGTTCACGTAAAAAGAAACCTTTGTAACCATGTCATTTATTAACTACTTTGCGTTTCATAGCTCTACTATAACATATCTGCTTATTACTCACTTCAAGCGTCTTTTTGCTTGCACTAAGTGTTGCTATATTACAACACAGCAATTTTAATGCTGTGGAAGTCCAGTCAGTTCAAAGGGCATAAGTCATGTCTGATAACAATTACAAGTTATTGTTCGAAAAATTCTCGTAGATTCCAAGGTCTTAATTCAAAACCTTCCTCCATGTCTATACTTTCATCCATCATCTCTGTGAGATTTCGAGAACTCTCTGTGAATCAATTTCCTACCTCTCTCTCTTGTATGATAAAAACTTCTTTGATAGTTTTGTCCATCATTCGTCGCACACACCAGAGTGTGCAAGGTATTACTACTAGTATCACCACCAAAAACCCAACACATATAGACCTATCTTACAGAGTTCTCTTAGCCAAGGTGCAAAGCTCTATTCTTGGAACAAATCATCTAACCAGGACCCACCATCTTCTGTAATTTGAGCTGTCAAATCTTTCAGCTTCTGTATGCTTTTCTGGATGGATTCAGAATGATCAGACAGGTTCATACAACACAAGCCTTCAAATTCATCACAACCATGTCCATGTGCCAGTAAAAAAAAATCAATTGCTGCTCTATTTTGAAGGGTAGCTTGTCTAACACTATTAACATCTGTCAACATATCACTGATTGCAGTGGATGTGGCATTCGTTTGTTTACTCAGCCAACATCCAACACGATCTAATTGTTTCAATGCTCTTGCTGAAGCCAGTTGGGGTAAAAACAAACCTGCTGAAACCCTTTTGGCAGCATTCCAAGGCATGAAATCACTCTTACAATTCTCATCATAATGATAAGCAGATCTCGTTCCCCTATGTTTCTTCTTAATGACTGCTTTAGCAGAAGGTGCTATCACAGTGAGCATTCCCATGCTACATGGGCCACCTTCAAGGCGTGATGGAATGGCTTACCAAGCCCTATTTCCACAAATACACAGACCATTGTTCCATTTGTCCTTACTTTTCTACTTTTTACGTAATTTTTCTGCTAACTTATTTAATAACCACTGCTTAGCTCTAATCACAGTTCTGCTGAGGCCTGCCTTTCACAGCTTTCCCAAAACCCTCTAATTTTATCGATTCCCACACACCCCTCCTGCTAAAGCAGGTTCACCTAGAGCAGGTTGCACAGGATTTATGTCCAACAGGTTTTCAACATCTACTGCAAAGGAAACACCACAACCTCTCTGGTCAATCTCTTCCAGTGCGTGGTCACCCTCAGTGTAAAGAAGTCTGCCCTCATGTTCCTATTGAACTTCCTGTGTTTCAAGTTTGTGCCCATTGCTCCTTGACCTCTTTCTGGGCACCAGTGAAAAAGTCTGGCCTGTCCTCTTGACACCTGCTCTTAAGACACTCTATGCATCCCCTTTCAGTCATCTCTTGGTGAGGCTGAACAGGCCCAGCTCCCTCAGCCTTTCCTTGTAAGAGAGAAGCTTCAGTCCCCTCATAATTTTCCTAGCCTTCTGCTTGTTCTGCTGCAGGATCTCCATATCCCTCTTGTCCTGCCGAGCCCAGAACTGGACACAGCACTCCAGATGTTCCTCACCAGGGCTGAGTAGAAGGACAGGATCACCTCCTGTGACTTGCTGGCAAAGCTCTTCCCAATAGACACCAGGATACCTTTGGCTTTCTTGACCATGAGGACACACTGCTGGCTCATGGACACCTTGTGTCCCCCAGGTCCTTCTCCACGGAGCTGTTTCCCAGCAAATCAGTCCCTAGCCTGTAATGGTCCATGCAGTTATTCCTCCTCAGGTACAGGACCCTGCACTTGCCTTTGTTCAACTTCATTAGGCTCTTCTCTGCCCAATTCCTCAGCCTGGCCAGGTCTGGCTCAATGGCAGCACAGTCTTCTGGTGTACCTGGTGTAACAGTGGTTTAGCTCAGACCAGGAAAGTACTTTTGAAATACATCTCCCAGCAGTCCCTGCTCTGACTCACAGCATGCAGATGTTTCTGAGTGCCAAGCTCAATTCATTTTGCATGAAATTATGCTGGAAAATTTGCTCCAGAGGCACACCCACTGCACTCCAGCCACAAATAGGCATGCAGGCTGTAGGATCAGAGTAGAGTTAGACTAATAGTAAATAAAAAGTTCTCAAAATGTGGATGTTAGGTACCAAAGCCCAAACATTTCTGCCTAGAGTCTTCTACTCTTGATCTGTTCTGCTTGCTAAGGCAGACATAGCTTCCATATGATATCAATTGTATCAAACAGATGATAAAATAGAACAAATTTTAGTCATGTTGTGATCAACAGCTAAGTACCTATTCATGTCGTTTAATTCCCTATTGAAAAGATCTTTTCACCACTTATGCCTCTAATTTTGCAGAAAGAGGAGATGTGGATAAATAACAGTGACCTTTGCAGTAAAATTCATTAGGAACTTGGGAATTTTTGTGTTGTTTCACATTGAATAACCTTTAAATGGATACACATTGCTATGCTTCTTAGTGCTAGTATATTTTCTGCAAGCCTATTCCAAAGTAGGACACATGATTATGTACAATAATGGCTCAAAAGTGATTTTCTTAGTAAAGCTAAAGTAAGTCAAGTAATTTTTTATCCCAGTTAAACATTTGCCTTAGGGTGATGATGCACTGACACTTGTTTATTAAGTTCTTGCACACGAGGATTTGGAAGTGCAAGATACAGATTTTTAAAAATCCACATTTGTTCTGATATACATAATCCTACCTAATTAAGCATTGCCAATTTGCTGTTTGTCCCATAGAAGGTAGTTCAAGGTTTTGCGTTTGATATTTGTGTGAGCAGAAGCTGTTGTATTTTCCAGCATCAGCCTCATTCCATGGTTATGACAATGGGAAGATGCCAGCAGCTCACGTCCCTGGCAGCAGACAAAGAACTTAATGTTACAACTTACTTCAAAAGTTTTTTGACCAATCACACAAAGCAAAAGCATATTGACAGTAGTTCCAACCAACCACTATAAGCACACGTACCTTCAGTTAAAACAATGCTTGCTTATTTCGAATACAATACCTGTTTGTAATCCTTAAAACACAATGCACAGAGCTCCATTATTAAACTTAGAACTTCCTAATATCTTGCTAGGTATACTTTTCTGCAGCTTAGGGAGTTATTCTAGACAAGCGTTAATACACAGACCATTGTTCTATTTGTCCTTACTTTTCTAATTTTTACATAATTTTTCTGCTGACCAATCTTATGGCTACTGCTTAGATCTAATCACAGTTCTGTTGTCCCTGAGGCCTGCCTTTTGCAGCTTTCCCAAAACTCTTTGATTTTATGGATTCCCACAATTCCCCCTCTCAGTTCACGTAAAAAGAAACCTTTGTAACCATGTCATTTATTAACTACTTTGCATTTTGTAGCTCTACTATAACATATCTGCTTATTACTCACTTCAAGCGTCTTTTTGCTTGCACTAAGTGTTGCTATATTACAACACAGCAATTTTAATGCTGTGGAAGTCCAGTCAGTTCAAAGGGCATAAGTCATGTCTGATAACAATTACAAGTTATTGTTCGAAAAATTCTCGTAGATTCCAAGGTCTTAATTCAAAACCTTCCTCCATGTCTATACCTTCATCCACCATCTCTGTGAGATTTTGAGAACTCTCTGTGAATCCATTTTCTACCTTTCTCTAGTATGATAAAAACTTATTTGATAGGTTTGTCCATCATTTGTTGCACACACAGAAGTATGCAAGGTATTACTACTAATATAACTACCAAAACACCCAACACATTTAGACCTATCTTACAAAGTTCCCTTAGCCAAGGTGCAAAGCTCCATTCTTGGAACAAATCATCTAACCAGGACCCACCATCTTCTTTAATTTGAGCTGTCAAATCTTTCAGCTTCTGTATGCTTTTCTGGATGGATTCAGAATGATCAGACAGGTTCATACAACACAAGCCTTCAAATTCATCACAACCATGTCCATGTGCCAGTAAAAAAAAATCAATTGCTGCTCTATTTTGAAGGGTAGCTTGTCTAACACTATTAACATCTGTCAACATATCACTGATTGCAGTGGATGTGGCATTAGTTTGTTTACTCAGCCAACATCCAACACGATCTAATTGTTTCACTGCCATTGCTGAAGCCAGTTGGGGTAAAAACAAACCTGCTAAAACCCTTTTTGCAGCATTCCAAGGCATGAAATCACTTACAGTTTTCATCATAATGATGAGCAGATCTTGTTCTCCTATGTTTCTTCTCAATGACTGCTTTAGCAGTAGGTGCTATCACAGTGAGCATTCCAATGCTACATGGGCCACCTTCAAGGCGTGATGGAATGCCCTGACAAGCCCTATCTCCACAAATGAACCAATATCCTTTTGGCAATTGTCATGGATATTGGTCAGTCTCGGAAAGCACATCCCAACTGTTTGAATAATTACACCAAAAACTTAAATTTCTGTATGCAAAATAATGGGGAGTAACATTGTACTTTGGAGGATCACCTTCTCGCCAATCATTAGCTGTTAACGTAAGGCAAAAATCAATTGTTAAAAACAAAGGATTTCTAATTCTTGGGGTTCAGATACTGCTTTTGGAAGTTCTTTGGCCCAAATGTTCCAATTCAGTACAGGATTGCTCCCATTGTCAATTTCACCAGGCTTACTATTGGATTGCTTTTTGATCAAAGACAAATCCTTTACTGGCACACCGGCTAGACAGGTTGAGAAAGGCTTTTCTGGTTCTGAATTAGACAAATATATGGTATCCGAGCCTGCTGCCTTGCCTAAGGTCACCCAAACATTTGTTTTTGGTTGTTCCACAGGCAAATCTGCACTACAAGAAGCAATTAAAACCAACAAACACCAGCATATAATTTGATTTTGCTCCATCCTTTTCATGGGCTAATTTTTGGCAAAAAATCCTCCCATATATATAAATTTAAAAACCTTGCTTTTGACCTTAAAATAAAATTTCACCTTTGAAAGTCCAATAGAGGGATCTATGATGCAACAAAACAAAAACTACGCTTTTGCCAAAAATCAGTTCTATGAAACCAACAACTGACACATTTAAAAATAGCATAAAATCAGAGTTTGCAGGTTCCACCCATGAACAAGGAATGTCAGGCATGACCCATGATCCCTCTGTTCAGCTCACGTCTGCGCACTTGCTTCTACGGTCTTGAACTTGTCAACATGTTCCGTGGTGCGATATGGTTTGATGTTTTTTGCTGGGACCCACTTAATTTCTGCACCTGTAGAGACAGAAGCATACTCTTTGCCCCAAGTGATTAATTGGAAAGGACCTTCAACTTTTCCAGTCTCAGCGTTTTTAATTAAAACAGGGGGATTATCTTTCAGTTTCGCCTGTGTGTTATTTGAAAAATGCCTAAAAATTGGTGGGTTGGGTTCTGCAACAGAGCTGTTTAAAAAATTAAAAACATACAAAGCTTTGTTCAACCTCATCTGTGGTGTGACCTCTATTCCCCCCTTCTGTTGATCAAGAATACGTTTTAATGTCTCATGTACCCTGTCAACAATTCCTTGACTTGTGGGAGAGTGAGGAATACCAGAAATGTGACGAACACCCCATTCTTTTTAAAATGTGGCAAATTTTTGAGATATATATGCAGGACCATTGTCAGTTTTTACTTCTTGGGGCACATGCAATGAAGCAAAACTTGCAGAAAATGGTGACAGGCATGATTACCTGTTTCACCTGTGTGAAGAGAAGCAAAAACTGCACCAGAGAATGTGTCCTCTGAGACATTAATATTTTTAAATTTACCACAGGAAGGGTATTTAGTGATATCCGTTTGCCATAACTGCAGGCTTTGCAAGCCTTGTGGGTTGACCGCTCCTGTAGAAACAGGAGGCTGCACAAGCTGACAGTCAGGGCAAGTACAGACGATAGCCTCTAGCTTGACTTTTGGAAATTTGAAACATTCGCACAAGTGCTTGAGCATTTTGGTGAAAAAAGGCATGACTCAGTTTTCCTTGTTCAAAAATATTTGGCAAAGTGTTTGAAATAACCATTGTCTGTTTGTCTGCTCTCGCGTTTCCTTCCACTAAAAATGCAGGAAGCGAAGAATGACCCCAAATGTGAGAAACAAAATATGGATTAGTTATATATTGCAAAGTTGTATAAAGACATGAAAGCCAACAATATAAAGTGTCATTACTAACATCCTTTAAAACTGATCCTTCTAATCTTTTAACCACATTAGCAACATAAGCAGAATCTGTGATTAAATTAAAAGGTTGTGGAAAGAGCTGAAAAGCCCAAACCACAGCAGCAAGATCAACAATCTGAGGAGATCCTTCTACTATTTGAATATCTGACTCACAAGTTTTAGTTGTTTGGTTGAACCAAGTTATGATTGATTTGTGACTTTTGCCAGATTCATCAGTGAAGAGAGTTATTGCATTTAAAGTTTCTTCACTTAACATAGGTTTGTCTCTAAAACTTAATTTTGCTTGCAATAGTTTGTGAGATGGGTAATGAACAGAACAAACACCTGGGAAGTTCAACAATGCATACTGCAAATCATCAGAATTTTGCATTGCCCAATCAAGATAATATTTTTTCAATGGTAAAGAGATAACTGTAAATTCTTGGCCTGCTTAACTTAACCATCTTGTTCTGGCCTTAATTACAATTTGTGCTATCATCTCTAAAACTGTAAAATATCTGACTCACAAGTTTTAGTTGTTTGGTTGAACCAAGTTATGATTGATTTGTGACTTTTGCCAGATTCATCAGTGAAGAGAGTTATTGCATTTAAAGTTTCTTCACTTAACATAGGTTTGTCTCTAAAACTTAATTTTGCTTGCAATAGTTTGTGAGATGGGTAATGAACAGAACAAACACCTGGGAAGTTCAACAATGCATACTGCAAATCATCAGAATTTTGCATTGCCCAATCAAGATAATATTTTTTCAATGGTAAAGAGATAACTGTAAATTCTTGGCCTGCTTAACTTAACCATCTTGTTCTGGCCTTAATTACAATTTGTGCTATCATCTCTAAAACTGTAAAAATAGTCTTTGGAAACCTGTAGGGAAGAAAAACCCATTCTATTATCAACAAAGGATCTCTCTCAGAAGGGTCCCACTGAAAAATGAGACCACAAAGTTGCATTTTTTCTCCTAAAATTGCAAAAAAGAAAGGTATTTCTGGAATACAGCAATGAGCTTGTTGTCTTTGGAGAGCTTCCATGACCTTGTCAAGGGTTGCACGAGCTTCAGATGTTAGAGTTCTAGGAGAGTTGATGTTGCAGCTTCGTCTCAATAAATTGAAAAGAGGACCCCGTTCATCGTTGGTAATTCCCAAAACAGGTCTGACCCAATTGATTTCTCCTAGAAGCTGTTATAAATCTTGTAGATTGTTGACATTGGTCTGGAGCTGTATCTTCTGCAGTGTAATTGTTTTTTCAGTCATCTTCCATGCCAGATAGTTCCAGGGTGCAACTTCTTGGATTTTGGTTCTAGAAATTTAAAGTCCAGCATTTTGGATTTCAGTAACAACACTAGCACGTGTTTGCTCCATCTCTGGCTGCATTAGAGTCGCGATGAGTAAATCATCCATGTAGTGTAGAGTCGTGGATCTTGGATACTTCTGTCAAACTGGAGACAAAGTTTGTGCAACAAATTATTGGTAAATTATAGGCCAATTCTTCATTCCTTGGGGCAATGATTTCCAGTGATATCTCTGCATGGGCTGTCTTTGATTGATGACGGGAACTGAAAAGGCAAATCTTGGAGCATCATCAGGATGAAGTGGGATGTGGAAAAAACAGTCCTTTAAATCAATGATAACGAGAGGCCAGCGTTTTGGGATCACTGATAAAGAAGGGAGTCCAGGTTGAAGAGGTCCTATGTCTTCGATCACTTCATTAATCTTCCTCAGGTCATGAAGCAACCTCCAGGAGTCCGATGTCTTCTTGTGGATGATGAATACTGGTGAATTCCAGGGACTGTTCTTGGGGGTGATGTGACCTTGCTGTAATTGTTCCTTTACCAATCTTCTAAGGATATGTAATTTTTTCTCTGTTAAAAGCCATTGATCAATCCATATAGGATGATCAGTTTTCCAGTTCAGCTTTAAAGTGGCAGGTTTCGACGTGGTTTCCATCACAGGCCCACTTCCAGTTTTGGTCCTCATTGGGACAGGACGTCTCTACCCCAGACGATGAGAGGCTTCTGAGCAACAAAAGGACACACTGTTGCTCTTTCCTTCAGGACTTGTAATGTTAATCATGGATGCACTCTGCAAACACACAGTAGCACCTCCAATCCCTGTGAGAGAACCTGCAGGCACTACCAAATGCCAATCACTGGGCCAAAATATGTGAGAAATTACAGTGACATCTGCACCAGTATCCGTCATGCCTGTAATGTAAATTGTTTTACCATGGTGAGTCAGGCTGCAAGTCAATTTTGGTTGTTTGTGGTCCAAACATTGCACCCAAAAGACTTCAGGACCTGAGGTACCAAATGGCACAGACATAACTGAATTCTCTGGAAAGTTGTTTTGCTTGGGTGTATTCATGGGTAAAAGAAATGGAATAGCTATAGGTGTTTTTGGTGGAATTACCATAGGAACATTAAATGCAAGAGCTAAAATTACTAGCTCTTCCTTACAATTTACTGAAACAACAGAGGGAAGGATTGAAAGTCCAAGAATTTTGTTGCTGGCTTTGTTTAGAATCAAAAAAATCTTGTCTTTGTTGAAAAAAATGGACAATTCTGTAGGAATGTTTTCATAACAAAAATTACTTAAAAGGTGTATCAATTTTGAGGAGGCAAATTTGAACCTTGTACTTGAGGGTATTGAGCTGGGACCATTTGAGGAATGGTTGACTGAGGGATAAATGATTGAGGTACCAATACCATTTGACTGGGTAATTGACTGTAAGGAAGTACCACTACTTGTGTTGAGGCGTGGTGGTAATCTGCCCTCTTTTTTGAGTTTAACGACAAAGGTTTGCCATCGATGTCAAATTGAGAGTGACAGTACCGAGCAAGATGCTTCCCTTTCTGACATTGAGGGCAAATAGAAAGTTATTTATGTTGGATTGTTTTTGTAGGGCAATTCTTTTTAATGTGTCCTGGTTTACCACAAGCAAAGCAACAATCCTTTTTATCAGAGTCCAACTGTACAGTACCGACAGATTTTTCCAAAATTTTTGTTAGTGCTTCCAGGGCCTTTTCAAATTTTTCCATTTGTTGTCCCAAATTTTCTCCCAAAGCTTTTGCCAAATTATTTCCCAATGTTTTTTCTATATTTTCTTGAGATTCTGCAATCTGCTTTCGAGAGTGACAGTACCGAGCAAGATGCTTCCCTTTCTGACATTGAGGGCAAATAGAAAGTTATTTATGTTGGATTGTTTTTGTAGGGCAATTCTTTTTAATGTGTCCTGGTTTACCACAAGCAAAGCAACAATCCTTTTTATCAGAGTCCAACTGTACAGTACCGACAGATTTTTCCAAAATTTTTGTTCGTGCTTCCAGGGCCTTTTCAAATTTTTCCATTTGTTGTCCCAAATTTTCTCCCAAAGCTTTTGCCAAATTATTTCCCAATGTTTTTTCTATATTTTCTTGAGATTCTGCAATCTGCTTTCCAAAAGCATTGACTTGCACATTAGCAAGATGTTGTGGAGATGTGAGCTTACCGCAAGTTGTTAGCATCTTTGTTACAGTTGGAGGCTGATCAGGTAAAGTTAAAATATTTTCTCTATATTCCTTATTAACATTTACAAAAGCAAGGTTTTGAATAATACAGGAATGAGCTTGTTCATCTGGAAATTGTTTTTCAACTGCTTGGGTTAATCTATCTAGGAAAGAACCAAAGGACTCCGTTTCACCTTGTCTGTTAGTAGTATAAGCATTTACATGGGTACCAGATGGCTCAACTGAAAAGAAAGCTTTTCTAGCAGCATCTTGAATATCTGTTAGTACAGGCAGAGGGAGTTCTACTGCCTGATTTTCTGGTCTATGGAAAGGTGGATCCCCTGCTAGTTGGGTAATATCTATATTCTCATTAGGAGCATTTTCATATCTTTCAACCAATTTATTAAGAAGTTTTTTCCATTGTAATTCCCATAAAAGATATTGTGAATTGGTTAAAATCAGGGAAGCTACATTTCAACAATCAGCAGGGACTAAGTAATAGGAATCAAATATACTTTTCAACACATTATTGAAATAAGGAGAAGAGAACCCACTTTCTTTCTAAGCTTGATGGAGTTCTTTTATATCATGGTGAGAAAGAGTTTCATATCATGGATTTACATTATTACGACCATATCTTACAGGTAAGGCAGGGAATTGTTTCTTTGAATTCAAATCTTTCTATAAATTTTGATTAATATTAAACCAGTTAGGTAGTTGCAATGGAGGGTTTACCTCTGATTTAGATTGTGTTTTGTTTTTCCCTCTCATCACTCCTGTGTCTGATGCAGAAGAACAGGTAGTATTGTCACAGCCATCAGCTGTCCCAGGAACCCTGCCAAGAAGCTCCAAGTTCTTCTTGGCAGAAGTGTTGTTGCAGCAGCAAACTTTCCCGGGAGCCCTGCCAGGAAAGGCAGAGGAGGAGAGCTCCACATCCCTAACAACCCCCCCCCCCCCCCCCCCCCCCCCCCCAGCAGCGAATGAGACAGGCTTCAAGGCTTCTAAATGATCTGTCTGTGTCTCCACAGAAACTTTCCTGAGCTCTCCCGCCTCCACGTCATGCACCTCTCTGGGCAGAGCCATCCTGGCCCTGCTTGGCCCCCGTCCTCCCCCCGTCCGCTCCTCTGCAGGCAGAGCCAAATCCAAAGCCCCCCCACCACCTGTAACTGGAGGCTATGGAGGTAGCGGACAAGGAATGTGTTGTATTGGTTACAAGAAGAAAGAGCCTCCTAAATCATGTCTCAATTCACTAAATTGGGTTTTATTAGAATCATACAAATCGGGCTGCTCTTGAGCTGCAGATCTCAAATTTGTATTTGTGCCACTTTCCAATGAACTGTTACAGGTTCCACACCGTATCCCCGCCAGTGGGGATACAGCTGGAAAACTCTCAGCTCCAAGCTGTGATTTTGACATGCTGTTTTCCCCCTGCCAGCAGCGAATGAGACAGGCTTCAAGGCTTCTAAATGATCTGTCTGTGTCTCCACAGAAACTTTCCTGAGCTCTCCCGCCTCCACGTCATGCACCTCTCTGGGCAGAGCCATCCTGGCCCTGCTTGGCCCCCGTCCTCCCCCCGTCCGCTCCTCTGCAGGCAGAGCCAAATCCAAAGCCCCCCCACCACCTGTAACTGGAGGCTGGGGAATTAAAAGCAGTGACAACCCTGGAAGATGCTTGGGGGAGGAATATATACAAAAAGAATTCTCAGAACTGCAAAGCAATCTACCCGCTTGAACCTGATCCGAGGGGGTGACTTCCTGGGAAGGGGAAACTATGGTAGGGGTGACACCCACAGCCCTTCAGCCAGGCAGAGCAGATCTGGAGTCCCCCATGGCAGACCTCCCCTGCACAACTTCAGAACAAGATCCGGCTGCAACTTGTTTGGAAGAGGAACAGGGCACAGAAACAGCAGCCCCTGTTTTGCAAAGCTTCCCCAAACTCTCATCTCCTGGACCCGTTTGACTCCCAACCTCCCCAGAAGACGACCCCTGACCCCCCAAATTCTCGGAACACAACGAAAATCCCGAACACTTTCCTGGGAAATCTGGGGGTGGATGATTCCGTGGAGGAATGGGAAGATGGCCTGTCGCAGCATCAGTGACGCAGGCAATCGAAGAAGAAACAGAGGACATGACCGAAGCTGGAAGCTGACCTGATTCCCCCTTCCCAGGGTTCGGGGTGCTGTCCACACTGCCTGGGGAAACCCTGGACATGCCAGGAGAAGGGAAGGAACCCTGAACAAAACCCAAGATCCCCCCAGAAGGAAGGCCCAGCACCATTCAGAATTAAAGTCTCAGAACCAGGTGTTCTGTTTTGGTATTCAAGAAAGTCTCTATTATAATCATTCTATTTAAAACTCTCCATTAAAGTGCTGGAGACAGGCATTAGTTTCACCAAAGTCTCTTCCTTTTTGAGAGAGACTAGATTATAAATTTTCCAGTTTATCTGGTCCCAAAAATCAAAGGTAAAAGCAGACTTCAAGTCTATATTTTGAGTATCCGCTTTTACCCAGATTAATAAGTCTTTCAGTTCATGTTTTGAGATGTCTGAATGTCCTTTATCCTGTAAAATAGTCTCAAGCTGGTAAAAAACGTCCCATTCTGTTTTAGATAAATGATTTCCCATCTTGTTGCCCAGGAGCCCCTAAAGTTGCTACTTATTACTTACAAGGATATCAGCTATAGATGACAAAGGGGATGATCCATTCCTCCTATTAACAACCTGGGCCTCCGGCGACCGCACTGTCCACAATCCTCTTTTTAATTCCTCTAGTCTAACAATCCTCCTTACACAGAGCACCATTTATCGCCGGCCGGGGGGCTATGTACAAATCACAAACAGGATGGGACTGCTAGGAACGGAAGCTGTTGTACAAGCTGTTGTATTTTCCAGCATCAGTCTCTTTACATTGTTATGACAATGGGAAGCTGGCAGCAGACAAAGAACTTAATGTTACAACTTACTTCAAAAGTTTTTTGACCAATCACACAAAACAAAAGCATATTGACAGTAGTTCCAACCAACCACTATAAGCACATGTACCTTCGGTTAAAACAATGCTTGCTTATTTTGAATACAATACCTACTTGTAAGCCTTCAAACACAATGCACAGAGCTCCATTATTAAGCATAGAACTCCCTAATATCTTGCTAGGTATACTTTTCTGCAGCTTAAGGAGTTATTCTAGACAAGCGTTAATACACAGACCATTGTTCCATTTGTCCTTTTCTACTTCTTACATAATTTTTCTGCTGACCAATCTTATGGCTACTGCTTAGATCTAATCACAGTTCTGCTGTCTCTGAGGCCTGTCTTTTGCAGCTTTCTCAAAACCCTCTCATTTTAAGGATTCCCACAATACCCAGACCCTGAGGAAATTACTTCTCTTTCCTATGGAAAATGGCCTCCATTTGCGGCCAATCACACTGGCCAACAGCGGGGTGCCAACCTAAAAAGTTGCAAACTTTGCTGGATTTCTCCAAAACTAAAGCTGACAGCAACTAGGTCCAAGCATTCCCTTACAACCCCAAATGCCAACACTGAGCTGATAGCCAGACCCTGGTGAAATGACTTATTTTTCCCATTGAAAATGCTCTCCGTTTGCGGCCACTTGCACTGGCTGACACTGGGGTGCTGTCCTAGGTTACAATATAAAGATGTATTCTATTCCCATCCTCAAGAGCTGTTGAAACCAGGTGGGGCATTGTAGCCATGATATTTTATGAAAAATCCTTTGCTAGGATTTTTCTCCTATTCTAGCTGAGAAGCCTCAGAAAAGAAATGTAAACAATTAACTATCTGATGGCTGTGGAATGTGGTCTGGACATTGTTTACCAACAGGTGCATCTGTGATTGGTGCATGTTGGTTGTTTCTAATTAATGGCCAATCACAATCTGCTGGCTCGGACTCTCTAGGAGTCAGGAGCCTTTGTTATTCATTCCATTCCTGTTCTTTCTAGCCTTCTATTGAATCCTTTTCTCTCTATTCTTTTAGTATAGTTTTAGTATATAATTTAATATAATATATATCATAATATAATGTAGCCATGATATTATGAAAAATCCTTTGCTGGGATTTTTCCTCTCCTGAGAAGCTGAGGAGCCTCAGGATGCATAGAATGCCACAGCAAAGAA
Organism: Pyrgilauda ruficollis; assembly: GCF_017590135.1. Classification (NCBI taxonomy): domain Eukaryota; kingdom Metazoa; phylum Chordata; class Aves; order Passeriformes; family Passeridae; genus Pyrgilauda; species Pyrgilauda ruficollis. The sequence continues at coordinate 2,447 of NW_024526133.1, read as the reverse complement.
CCAGATGCCAAAAACCAGCATCCATGTCTACGCAGACTGTCACAGAGGAGGAAGAAACCAAAAGCGCCGTCAGCATCTCCACACAGACTGTCACCAAATCAGAACAGCCTGAACCAGCAGCAGTTGTCCTTGTTCAGAAGAAATCAAAGAGCAAATCAGTCTGCAGAGTGACTGATGAGGATGCAGTAGGACCCTCGCACCCAGTGGAAAAGACAGAGCCAGAAATCATCATTCGCTCTCTATCCCTGGGTGAGCTGCGTGACCTGCGGAGGGAATTCACTCGCCAGATGAACAAGTCCATCCTGACCTGGCTGCTTTGCATCTGGGATGCTGCAGCCAATGACACCATTCTGGATGGAAATGAGGCCAGGCAACCGGGATGTGGTCATTGACCAGGGGATCAGGAGAACCCAAGAAACACTCAGCCTCTGACGGCGACTGCTGATGAGTGCGAGGGACAGATACCTTTGTAAAGAAGACCTCCAGGTGCACCAAGGAAAATGGAGCACAATGGAACAAGGTATCCGATGCTGGAGGGAATTGGCTGTGCTGGAGATAATTTTCTCAGAAGAGCCCAGATTGTGTCCAGTGCTCATCACAAATGTGGTTGAGATTTGCATGGCTTGGACCAGAGTTGTACTCCCATTACCTGGCAACACTGCAATAGAGGGAAGGAGAGGACAGGGTGGGCATCTTGGCCAATAAACTAAGAATTTATGAGGACACTATCACCACCCCATTTTGTACCCATGTCTCGTCTGTGGAAACAAGGCTGGTTGAGCAAGTCCGGAGCTTGATTGAAGAAGGCCATCAGAAACTAAAAAAGGAACTTAAGGAAGAAGACTACCACATCTCACCAGAACCAACAAGAGTCTCTGCCATTAGGAGCTGGAATCCCCCAGCCAAGGAGAGAGGATGCACTCCACGAGGTAACCTCTGTTTTTTCCTTCAGGGGCATGGAGAAGACATGAGGAAGTGGGATGGAAAACCCACCTCCTCCTTAGCAGCCTGGGTACATGAACTGAAAAGAGGAACACCTAACACAAGAAGCTCATCTAGAGTCAATGCTGCTCCAGTCTCTTGCACACAGAATTCCTGACAATATAGGAATGATGATATGACTGATCCTCTTGAAGGAACCTCAGGAACCTATTTACAGGAAGAGAGCAACGAGTGCCATAACCAGGAATAGAGGGGCCCTGCCTCTAGCCAGGTAGAAGACAGGGACAATCAGATCTATTGGACTGTGTGGATCCAGTGGCCTGGCACATCTGACCCACAAAAATATATGGCTTTGTTTGACACTGGTGCCCAATGTACCTTGATGCCATCAAGGTACGTAGGAGCAGAATCTATTTCTTTTTCTGGGCTAAGAGCAGGATCCCAGCAGTTGACTGTATTGGAGGCCAAAGGGAGTTTAACTGGGAATGGGTGGCAGAAACACCCCATCGTGACTGGCCCAGAGGCCCCATGCATCCTTGGCATAGACTATCTCAGAAATGGATATTTCAAAGACCCAAAAGGACATCATTGGGCTTTCGGGATAGCTGCTGTAGAGACAGAAGACATCAGAAAACTGAATACCTTGCCTGGTCTCTCAGACGAGCCCTCTGCTGTGGGACTGCTGAGAGTTGAAGAACAACAGGTACCAATCGCCACAGCAACAGTACACCGTCAGCAATACCATACCAACAGAGACTCTGTGATGTCCATCCATAAGATGATTCACAAACTGGAGAGCCAAGGGGTGGTCAGCAAGGCTCGTTCACCTTTCAACAGCCCTATATGGCCAGTGAGTAAGTCCAGTAGAGAATGGAGACTGACAGTGGATTACTATGGCCTGAATGAAGTCACACCACCACTGAGTGCTGCCATGCCAGACATGTTGGAGCTTCAGTACAAGCTGGAGTCCAAGGCAGCAAAGTGTTATGCGACCATCGATATTGCCAACGACTTTTCCATTCCTTTGGCAGCAGAATGCAGGCCTCAGTGTCGCCCTGATTTTTTAAGATTTTCTAAGCCTTCTGATGTTTGCATTCTTGTAGCAAACTTTCTCACACACTTTCTGTAAACAACTTATTTTTTTGCATTCTTTTATGGAGGAGGAGAAACTTGATGGACTGTTGGTTTGTCCAGTGTCCCTGGAGAGGTGGCACTTTCCCCCTCCAATCCACTGTCACCTTTGGAAATCTATAAATGTTGGAGTCAGAAAATAAACTTCCCTTTTTCCTGCCTTGAGAGCAGCAGCGTGTCTGCGTCTTGTTGTCTCGTGTCCTATAGCTACACCTCAGTTTGCCTTCACCTGGAGGGGCGTGCAGTACGCCTGGAACTGACTGCCCCAGGGGTGGAAGCACAGTCCCACCATCTGCCATGGATTCATCCAGACCGCACTTGAAAAGGGTGAGGGTCCAGAACATCTGCAGTATATTGATGACATCATTGTATGG
>NW_024526132.1:0-1202 GCF_017590135.1 Pyrgilauda ruficollis | reverse complement strand
TTCTTTTTATTTTTCTCTGTTTCTCCATACTTCCTCAAATAATCTCCAGACCTCCAACAGCACAGTTGTGTCCTGAAGATGTCCAGTTATGTGGGCAGCAAGCATTTTTCTGGTCTGTCTGTACCACAGGCAGCATCGGAACAATCAGGCCAGATCAAGGTTCTCACAGCCCAGCCACAGTTCTGTAAAGCAGAACATGGATTGCCAGTATAAACTAACTATGCTCTCTGCTGGTGTTTAAGGGTTTTACTCTGATTGAAAGCTGCAGAGGCAAATGAAAACAGAGCACTTCTGCTGATGTCAATAGTCCGTGTTAGCGCTTCACTGGGCATAGCAACAGCCCCAGGCTCACACTCAGAAAATCTTCCTCTAGGATCACGGGCCAACTAATAACAGTGTGCTCTTTAGACACCTTCACCTTAGCAAGATTAGTTCTTATTAAAATAAGCTAGCTCTTTTTCTTTATAAAAACTCACCATAAGAAATCAGCATTTTCTTATGGAATATTTGTATTGTTTGGATTACTTTTCAGTTGAGGAGGAAATAGCCACGGCACAAGATTCTAGGAACGCCTTCATGAATCATCGTGTCCAGTGGAAGAAACCCAGGAGATCCGGACAAAAAGAGAAGAGATACAAGAACTCGAGGACATATAAGGGAGCTTCACGTCTCAGGAAGCAAGCTTAAACCCAGCACTCAGCCCTGCAGGTTTAACAACAACCAGCTGTAAATAAATACCACACACGAAAACAAACTGGAGAGGGGAAGGCAGTGCTGTGCTGTCCTAAAGAAACAGCTGCTGCCATCCAGAGTTCTTGCAAGTGACCTCCTGCAATGAACTGCGTTGGATCCCTTGTGTGACCCGAGATTTGGGGGAAGGGACAGCGTCCTGCTCACCAGCCCCTCCCTGGCCTACCAAGGAGAAAGGACATAATGAGCTCCTGAGAGAGCTGAGCTGGCACATCCAAGGCAGGCAGCCTTATGAAATCCAGACGCATAAGTAACAAGCTGATATCAAGCACTGGCATCTGGGAAATTGAAAAGGGTTTTGAAGGGGAACTGACATCTATTAGCTTGTACACTTCGGGAAAGATTGTGGGTTTTGTAAAGTATCCTTTCCACAGAATTTGGAAGCAAAATGTAACAGTAGCAGGAAACAAAAGGATTTCTCTCTGTTGACTGAAATTTTGAAACCATGGAAA
>NW_024526131.1:0-1202 GCF_017590135.1 Pyrgilauda ruficollis | reverse complement strand
AAAAAAAGCATTAGAGGAGAAAAATCGGGCTGAAAACTTGTTCTTCATTATGAGCTATTTATTTCTTACTGTACTTTTATTTTTATTTTGAAGTCAGTGTTTATCACAGACTTGTCTCACAGTTCAAACTACACAGTTTAATCTGTATATTTAGCATTTCTTTACTATGCTATACATTGAATACTTTAACACTTTCGTGTATTTTCAGTTACTAAAACCACAGAAATCTCTATTGCAACCTTACCAAAATGTGTTAAAATAGACAATTATTGTTCCCATCCTTGCAAAAAATTGTAATAGCCGATATTTTCACCTCTGAGACTCTTTCAGGGAAACTGGAAATTTTGCAATTTCCTTTTAATTATCATATAAATTAGCTATGCTTCTGGGAAGGGTGGAATTGGAGAGTCAAATGGTAAAGGTTTTGGTTATTTCACTCAGTTGTTAATATTTTAATGCTAGCTGCCATCTGTAGAAGAAAATGAGAGTGTGAAAATTCCTGAATATTCAAATGCCTCAGGGACAGGTCAGGAAATAAAAATTGAGGCGAAATTTAGCCACTGCAGGGCCATGCTGTAAATTGCAAAATATTAAAAGGAACAGTCTTCTTTGTGGCAAGGCAAGACTAAAATAAAGGTAACAAAAGTCTACTTCAGCATCTTGCACTACAAGCAAGGACATAAAGTTTTACATAAAGTGTCATCAACTTTATTGAAAAGTTACCAGCCTTGCAGGTTGTAGCACCTAAATTACAGTTTTCAGTACCTCATTTAGAATAACCTCTACTGGGGGTTGAGGGGGTGGATATATTCCTCAGTCAAAAACTTCAAAAAAGAAATAAAATATAGAAATGAAGTGCAGGGCCTGCATCATCTTTGTGGTTGCCCCTCTGACTGTAAGTACTGGAAGTGAAAGCTTTTCTCTTTTCTTTGTTTTTGAGTCTATTGTCTAACAAAACACCTGGTGGCCAAAGGATCTTCATCAGTTTCCTGTGATGCACAACAAATTCCATGTACAGTTTGAGGCCCAACATTTATTTCTTTTTATGAGTTTGAGGAAATTTCCAACTACACACTTGAGGTTTTTTTTTTGCTTAATTTTTGCATTCCACAGCTGGTTAAAGCAACAGAAATGCTCCACTCCTCCAAGGAAAGGTAAAAGGACAGCCTTGTTCCTTAAGGACATTCTAAAACTCACTCTTT
>NW_024526130.1:0-1202 GCF_017590135.1 Pyrgilauda ruficollis | reverse complement strand
ATTTTGCTTGATACCACAATGCAGGAGTCTGAAAAGGAATTTTAAAGGGTCTCAGGGATTTTTAAAGGTTTTGAAAGCTTTCCATCACTCTACTTTCAGAAGAAGGGTTTTGCTGTGCTTATTCATGGCTTTGATGCTTGGAGCAAACAGATGCTTGTTTAGAATTAGGTCAGAATTCCCAGACTCATAGGAAATACTCTCTGCTTCATTTTGCACTGTTTAGTACCCAAAGCTAACCATGCAAACTGTCCCTGTGAAAAGTCTGAGCTGTTCCCCCACCCAGGGCACTTCTTATTCATGCTGAGAGCTCTCTCAGAGTGTGAGCAGAGACCATCTGTGCATGGGCTGGAGAAACTTGTGTAAATATTGCTGCTTTGGGGCGGGTATTTAGAAGGTGCTGGGCTAAATGATTTATCAGTGTGCTCAGTGCTGATGCTGAGAGGGTTCTTCTCAGGTTGGCTTTTATCACTGACACCTCCTTGTGGGGGCTCACTTACTGGAAAATTCCTGGTAACTGGATAGTGGGAGGGACCTGCAGCCCCAGGTCACGTATCTTATGATCTTGAGCTGGAAGCTCTGCAATCCCTCTCAGCATGAGAGAAGGAAACCTACAGGCATGGCCATCCTGGAGGCATGGCCTTGCATGAGTTAAATTTGATGGGAGAAGCTGCAACCTGTACACTAACGGCAGCTAAAAGTTTCTCCCTCCATAGTTTGTTTCTCTAATTTTTGCATGGTGGCTGAGCAGCTGTCAGAAATTGCTTTCCTCTGTACAGGTCCTTGAGCAGCCACCAGCAGAGAATGGGTGGACCCCATGTGTCTGTAAGCCTTCCCTGTGTAAGAAAAAAATCCTTCATTTAGACACCCCAATAGTCTAAAACTCAGTTAATATCAGACTTTAGGCCACTTATTTATTCCCACTGCATTGAGTAGAGCAGAGACCTGGGCATGTGGGATTGGAGGCCACTGGATTCAGCAGCCCAGAAGGTAAAAATAATCTGTAGGCAGGTTGAGTATGAATTCCAAACTGGCACATGCACAAACCCTGTATACATGTGGACACACACCACAGCCCAGTGTGGTGGTTTAAGGCCAGCTGGCAGCTCAGCTGCTCACTCACTCCAGCCTGGTGGGTCTTCAGTCACCTCCAGGAAAGCCAGACTCCATCACACCTGATGGTGGCTTGGGAAGACAAACTCCAT
>NW_024526129.1:0-1202 GCF_017590135.1 Pyrgilauda ruficollis | reverse complement strand
GCAGCCTCTTCTGAATCCATCCCACCCAACTGCTGGCAGGAAAACCAGCACCTAGGCATGTTTTTTTGCAGAAAATAGGAATGCAAAGGGCTGGCTTTTCCCATCTGGGCACAGATGGCACAACCAGTGCAATCTTCCCCACGGATCTCCACGCCTCCATCCAGAGACAGAACCAACAGTAAGGCCCTATTTAGAGCAGAGCCTCACCCTAGAGTGAGGAGATGGCAGCAGAAAGCAGCCCCCAAGCACCCCTGTTGTTTTTGGCATGGAGAGGCAGAAAATATTTGTCCTTCTTTGAATGCTAAGAATATTTGTACCATGAGCAGCGTGGTTTTCACAGCGCTCTCAGGAGATGAACAGCAGCATCCCTGGTGGTTTGCAGGACAGATGCAAACATCGGATCTCTGAGAGCTCCACAAGTGATGCTAGAACAGGATGGTGGAGCCACCAGTTTTTCCCAGTTTTTCTGATTTCTGCAGGAGAAAAATCCTTGCTAGACACACCCAGGAGAACAGAAGATCCCAAGGAAGATTGGTGCCTTCACATTGGAACGATCTGTGTTCCTCAGGGTCAGTTTTGCAAGGCAAGGGCAGAGCTGGGCCTCCAAGACCTCCAAGCAGCATGAAGCTCAAGGAAAAGCAAAAACTGTCATGGAAAATGCAGCTGGAATGCTGCCTGGACACTTTCCTCAGAGCCTCTCCTGCCTTGGCATCCCTCTGTTCCTCCCCCCTCCACGGGATCTCACTTTGGCAGGGGATCAGAGCCCACCCAGCTCTCTGCGAGGAGCCTTTCACATAGGTGGGCACCATCACCTCCCTGCCACTCCAATCATCCCCCATTACATTTGGGCTTGACTAATGCAAAGTGAAGACTGAAACAGGCTGAGCTCCAGCAGGGCATGAAGGCAGCAGCCCTGTGCCAGCCAGCTTTCAGTGCCTCTGTGCTCCAGCTGCACCTCCCAAGGGAAGGATAGGGAGCACAAGGCACTGCTGGATTGGCTTGGGGTGGATTCCCACATGCAGGGCTCATTTTTCACATATAATCCCTCAGCCCCTTCCCAGAGCTGTAAGGATTTGGCCTGTGGAGATATGTACCTGCAAAGAGATTCTCACCTATTGTTATCCATCCAAATATTTGATTTAAGGTGCCCATTTTCTAGATGAAGCAGATAAAGTGTCCTTTCCATCTCTGTGCCAGATACC
>NW_024526128.1:0-1202 GCF_017590135.1 Pyrgilauda ruficollis | reverse complement strand
GTATGATTTTCCATGTCAGAGTTTGGACAACTACTCCATGACACTTTAAATTTCAGACCAGTTTCTGCCTCCAAGGCTGTTTGCTGCCTGCCTGGGTTTCCTGTTATGTTATTAACATCTTTTTAAAATTTTATTCTTAGTGCAGAAAATGTGGAGAATTGTTTGTTAGTACTGATCTACAAAGAAAAGGGTCAACTCCTTGCTAACTTCTGAAGTGGTGTGTAAGAAAAATTAAATCAGATGGTGCTTGAGAAAACTGCATTTTCTCCTCTCTAGTAATGCTTTCAAAAACAAACTTAGTAATTGCTTACAAGTGATACTTTGAAGAAAACTAGCATTGTACTGAATACCTGCATAATAGAAAGCCGCAAACCAGCCTTGCACATTTTCATGGCTCTAGGGTTGAAATTTTACAAGGGAATTTGGAAGATTTGACTGCTTGGGTCACAGAGGAAACAAGAGCAAAACATTACATTCTCTGCAACATATTCATATTTTGAGAAACCTTTCCCTTCCCTTTTTCCTTAGTTAACTTTTTACTGTTTCATTCTATTGATTTATTTCCAGTTAATTTCAATCCACCTTAGACGTCTTTATAATTTTCTCACCACTGCCTCTCTGACCTCTAGCTCATGTGATTTGCTGTGTGTTGATATCTTCAAAATAAGATAATTTTACTGTTATGAATCAAATAGTCATTTTGCTCACTATAAAAGGGATGAGGTCATACAAGCTTTCATATGTATATGGCATTAAAATATATTTGTAATGATTTATAGTTATTACTGAATTAATATAAATATAGTTATTTTGCATCTTATGTCATTTTACACCTCCATTTTATGAGGCTATAGTTCAAGTAGCTGAAAAGCAGGATAGTGAATTTTAAAACTCCTCATAAAAGGAAGCAGTTTCTAAATGTTCAAATAAGAGGAAGCAGACAAAGGTGTTGAGTATCCTTTGTTTACTAAAGCAGCAGTGGCTGAAAAAACATCCTTTCAGCCTTGAGATGTTGTGTGGCACACTCCTGGAGAGGTGCAAACAGAACTTGTGCTTGAGAGTTCTGCTTTCCAACAGAATAAGCAAAACAGTTTGGTTTAAAGTGCATCCTCTTTTCAAACATCTTCGGTGTACAAAAGCTTTTGGTGTCCTGACCCAGGTATGCAGAACTTTGTATTTGGTCTTGTTAAACCTCATGAGAT
>NW_024526127.1:0-1131 GCF_017590135.1 Pyrgilauda ruficollis | reverse complement strand
AAATTCCAATTTTTATCCAAATTTTTCCCTAAAATCCTCATTTTTTGCCAAAAATCCCCGAATTTTCACCAAAAATCCCCAAATTTTGTAGAAATAAATTCCTAAAATTTGAGAAATAAAATCCCAAATTTTGAGCCAAAAAATCCCAATTTTTAGAGAAAAAAATTCCCAAAAATCGAGAAATAAATTGAATTTTTAATGCAAATTTTCCCCTTTTTTTGCTTAAAATTCCCATTTTTTTCACCAAATTTTCACCCAAATTTTCACTAAAAATTCTGGATTTTGGGAAAAATTTCTGTATTTTTGGGAAAAATTTCCAATATTTGGAAAAAGTCAAAAATTTAATGAAAAAATTCCAAGTTTTAACCAAATTTTGCATAATTTTTTGACAAAAATTCATATTTTTTGGCCAAAAAACCCTAATTTTTTTGGCAAAAATCCCAAAATTTTGGGAAAAAAATCCCAAATTTTTAGGAAAAAATCCTCAAATTTTAGGAAAAATTTCCCCCAAATTTGAGGGGAAAATTCCAATTTTTATCCAAATTTTGCATAATTTTTTGACAAAAATTCACATTTTTTGGTATTTTTTTGGGAAAAAAATCCCAAAATTTTGGGAAAAAAATCCAAAATTTTTAGGAAAAAATCCTTAAATTTTTAGGAAAAATTTCTCCAAATTTCCCCAAATTTAGGTGGAAAATTCCAATTTCTATCCAAATTTTTCATCTAAAATCCTCATTTTTTGCCCAAAAATCCCCAAATTTTCACCAAAAACCCCCAAATTTTTCAGGAATAAATCCCTAAAATTTGAGGTATAAAATCCCAAATTTTGACCCAAAAATCTCCAAATTTTAGGACAAAACAAATCCAAATTTTGGGCAATAAATTGAATTTTTAACCCAAATTCTCCCTTTTTTTTTACCTAAAATCCCCATTTTTCCACCAAAACCTCCCAAATTTTCGCTGGAAATCCCGAATATTTCCCTAAATTCCCATTTCCCCCTAAAATATGCAAATTTATTTAAATTGGGACTGACTGCGGGCGGCCAGGCTGGGGAAGGGCAGCGGGCGCAGCGGGAAGCTGGGGAAGGCGGGCGGCGAGGGCAGAACGCCGGGGTACTGCGAGCTCTCCAG
>NW_024526126.1:0-1208 GCF_017590135.1 Pyrgilauda ruficollis | reverse complement strand
TATATTTTGCATGGAATCAACCCAGACTAGGGAAGAAAAATTGAATTACTATCTATCCTCACATTGATAACATAGCAAAAAGCTATTACGTCTGCCAAAAGAAGCCTTTCTCTTATAGTTAAATATATGATGATACAGCAGTTAGAAATGTTAGGACTCCCTAGTCTCAGCACTTTGATCAACTTGAAGATGGTATCACCATGCTTCCACAGTGTTATAAAAACCTGCACATGACCTGCACCTGTAGCAAAATGATTTCTACACAATAAATATAAATGGCATCTGCTGCTCAGAATACTTTAGCCGTATAGCTGGAATTGGAAAGGCATATTCTAAGCAAAACTGCTGCTGAGATAGCATATTTTAGAGGCTTGTGGGAAATTAGAGGTCTATCAATGACATGCATCATCACTTCAAATGAACTGTGGAATCCAATAAAATAAGTGTTCAGATTCCACATACTTGGAAGCAGACACAAAAAGGTTTAATTTCTCCTGATTTCATGCAATGTTTTTTTCATTATGATACCAATTTTGGCACTTCTGAAATTGAAAAACTAAGTAAAGAGGCTAAACGTTAAAATAACTTGGTAGGAGGGGAACATGGCTTAGAAGGGCTGAGGATTATGCCTGACATATTGTTTGAATAATGAAGTTCTATTTCCATGGTAGAAGTACCATCACACTTTGTCAAGCTTAGCCAAGATGCAGAACCTATGCAAATGTATAAGAAAGGATGCAGGGCAAAATCAAAGAGTTCTGATCAATGTCTTCTTGTAGGGGTGTTTTAGCAAATGTCCTGCCTAATGCCAGAGGCTTTCAGTTCTTTAAGAGAGAATGGTGTATTCTGGTCTAGCCAAACTACACAAATCCCATCGTTTCATTAGGACCTTAAATTATTGCTTCAGAATGCAAACTAAAAACGCTAGACCATATTTCCTTTTCATCACCTCCTCCACAGGGGCAGGAAACTTTTCTTCAAAAAAGGCTGGGAGAGCTGGAGATAGATGTGTCACATCAGCCTAGCAAGATTCACTAGAGGACGTGCACCAAAACCCAAAGCAGTTGGTTTTACAAGGGTGGCCAGCACTGATAAGGAGAAAGAAAGGAAATAATTTTTTTAATCTACTTAGCAGAGATGGCAAAAAATGTACACTCCTTTCTGGATGATGAAGATACAGACCAATGTGCTAGTACATCTGAAAAAAA
>NW_024526125.1:0-1204 GCF_017590135.1 Pyrgilauda ruficollis | reverse complement strand
ATTCAGCAGTGCTGTAAATGTGTGTAACCCTGCACAAGGCAATATAAGATTATGTTTTGTATAGCCACTTTCACAAATGTTTGCTGGCTTTCCCTCTTCAGTGTCTCTTCACCTGAAAACTCTTAAGCTGTGGTTTGAAGGAAGGCGTGTTCTGCCTATTATATATGATTTCATATTGTTTGTTTGGCAGCCATCCTTCCTGTTCACTGCAGCAGATGAGTATCATTTGGGGAGGAGAACTAGATGGGGAGGGGGCTGAGGAAGCCAAGTGAGTCTGCTGTAAAATATTTGAGATGAAGCAAAAGCTTCTGGGCTAGATTAGTTCTGAAACACCACTTATGCCTCCCTGCAAATTAGGGGTGGGGTGTGGAGACAAACGCTTGGTTTCTAATTGAGTGTAATTAAGGATGCTGCTGCTCAAAGTCAGAGGCGTTGATGTTGGAGCTTGATGCTTTCCTTTTAAAGCCCAGGGCTTCTCCTTGCCCCAGCCCCCTGCCACAAATCAGGATTATTCAGTCACCATGTCTGTGGTGGAGCAGGGTGGTTGCTGAGTGATGCACAGAAGCGTTGTGCCCTGGTTTAGGACGGGAAGTGGAAAATGAATATTGTTTTGAACTTGAACTCTGTGAGCAGACAGAAGGTAATTATTGGAGCTGGAACTCCCCCGGGGGAGTGATGCTCTGCACTTGTAAGAAACACTGTGGGGTCTTAAATATCTCGTAGTGTTTAACGCTTTGGTTTTACATTTCTGCTTTTTAATTGATCTTCTGCTCTTCTCTTTTCTTGGCAAATAGAGGAAGAAACAATTGGATGTAGACTCAGTGTGCTGTATTTATTGATAGACACACTTCTGCCCTCCTTTTGCTGGTGGGGCAGGATTCTTAAATTTCAGTCTTGGTGTTACTTTCTGTTGTAAAATTAACTCCTTTGCTGCTGGCTTACTTAATGGACCTATTGTAATTTGAAAAATTAATTAATTGATGATTAAAAGCACATAAATGTATATGAAGCCATTGAATCAGAAGCTGTAAGCCACTTGTGTAGTATTTAGCTTTGATTATAAATTTATCTGTCTTAAGAAGTAGAAAACCCCAGTGTAATGATACAAAATCTGCGTGGTTGTAAGCTTAACATTTTGAGAATCAACTTTTTAATAATATGTTACTACTAAAATAGTAGTAGCCTTCTAGGAAAAAAAAAAAAA
>NW_024526124.1:0-1204 GCF_017590135.1 Pyrgilauda ruficollis | reverse complement strand
GACAACCAGAGAGCTCTCTGCACAAGAGCTGATAAGAACTAATTGTGATGTGAAACAGGCTAGTAAATGAATATGCATAGACTTATTGCAGAAACTTAATGCATATGCAACAGGTTAGGAGAAAAGGTGGGTCTGGACTCTCCGGGAGGGAGCACATTTCTTTGGAACCTCTTCTGCTTGTGCCCAGCGCTGTAATAAACATACCACTTTTCAACTTTAATTAGTAGAAGAGTCATTTGTCCATGCATCAGATAGTATTCACAGCTCTTTTTTTTTGCATTTTATCTAGGAAAATTCTTCACTCACTGTTTGTCCAGCAAACTCTGATATTTGTCTGGGAAATCAGAGTTTCTGAATGGAGCACAGTAGTTTCTGTTTTCATTTCTTCCAGTTTGCAGCTGATGGGCACTGAGGCAGCAATAGTCTGGCAAAGTCAGTTACACATTGTGAGCTAGAAGTGTGTTGGGAAGGACCATCCCAAGCTCTGGGATCAGGCATGGTTAAGATACCTGACTGATGATTCTCATCTATGGACAATGGTGGGCCTTAAGAGGTGGGTCTTAAGACAAATTGCTGTAGTGCTTTCTGAGCAAAACAGCCCTGGAAAAGAGGACAGATTAAACAAAGCCACATGACTTCAAAGAGTTTTGGTCTGCAGGCTACCATCAGAGAAAATCCCGAAGGAGGAAAACATGCCCATTTATCATCAGCATGCCACTGAAGTCTTGCTGCCATTTTCAGCAGTGCTGTCTGGACGATAAATACTCTCAAAGCAGAGTGCTGAAATGAGTTACAGTCCTGTCACTTTGTTCATTGGGATGCATACACAGATTATGTGAATTCCTTCCTGTTTTCTCTTGAATCTTGAGTAATGGCCTGCTCTTGAATCTAGTTAACAAATCAAAGACAGGACTTCCATATGGAACCTGGCGCATAATAGAACTACCAGTGTTAGAACTACCAGTGTGCAGAAGCAGAAGTGCTGTATCACGATCCTCTAGAGACTGTGCCTAATAAAGACACAATGGAAGAAATCTAGAGCATGGTAGAAAAGTTATGCAATTGTCATCAGGGGAAAATTAAAATGCCCAAGTTAATGGCATCAGTTCAGTTTATAGCATATTTTGCAATCTCACCAACAAAGAGCCTTGTGTATCAGGCTGGGAAGCAGATTGCTGTATGTCATGGATTGACTCTGGCACAG
>NW_024526123.1:0-1204 GCF_017590135.1 Pyrgilauda ruficollis | reverse complement strand
TTACCTGGTGAACAAAAATAGTCTTCAGAAACAGCTATTCCTCATTCTGTGGGAAAACTGATCCTATGTAATACTGAACACTGCTGTTGGAATTGAGAACCTGTTGATTTACAAATGGTGACCTACACTCCACAGATACCTCTGGGAGTCTCCCTGCTGGAGGAAGACGATGCACACAACCCTGGTGCACCTCCCCTCTGGTGCTCCCTCTCTGTGTGCACAGCCCTGGAGTCAGCAGACACCTGTGAGGCTACAGCAGCCTGCTGCGACCCTGCCTGGGTGAGTGAGCTCTGCACAGCTCCAGGTGGATGGAGATTGTACAGCCTGTCAGGAACATCTGCTCCGCTTCTGGGCTCACCTCATGGTGAAGAGGACTTTTTTCTTGCATCTCCTGAAAACGTCCATGCTGCTGCTGCGTCCACTGCCTCAAGAAGAGTTCTGGTATCGTCCTCTCTCTGACTCCCCAGGAGAAGAAAGCAGCCAAACCCCCCGGCAGCCTTCCAGCTGAGCAAGCCCACCTCTCTCAGCCCGTCTGCTCACCACCCACGCGCTGCAGCCCCGTGACTGCACTCACGGCTCTCTGCTAAACGCTGGCCAGGGCAGCGCTGTCAGCGCGGCACTCCAGAGTCACTGACTGGTGCCCCAGAGCTGGTCTCACAAATGCCAAACACTGAGCAAGAACCCTTTCCCTGGGCTCTGCTGGACACACGGCTGTGCACGTGAAGAAGCGGCGCCTCTTGGCAGCTCCAGGTTTGAAAAGGTCACTGCCAACCTCACAAAAGGAAAGCACCCAAACTTATTCTGTACTGATATGCTGACTTACTTTATCAATTCCAGGCATCAGCCTACAGATGACTTCCACCTTCTCTGGCTGAAGACCCACTTCTTCTTTAGCTTCTCGGAGAGCAGTGTCAATGTCATCTTTATCAGTGGCTTCCCTTTTCCCTCCTGGAAAACACACTTCCCCTGGTGATCTTCTCAGCTGGAATGTAAAGGAGTACTGCTGTTAAATAGAACAAGGTTTATGTTTCTTATTGGATCCACACAGATGCATGTTGGTATTGCAGCATCCCTTTATCTTTCCAGTCAAAGAAGCTGGAAATGGTGGTTAAGGTTTCTGCAGAACAGAAGAAATGTGCCTTAGCAAGAGTAGCTACCTAAGAAAACTCTGAGGCTATCCCCTGCTAATCCATAAACCCTCACT
>NW_024526122.1:40941-44839 GCF_017590135.1 Pyrgilauda ruficollis | reverse complement strand
TCACTCCCATAATCTGTTCCCTCACATTCTCCATTTACTGTCATGTGGGGACACCCAAATTGTCCTTCAGGGCACTGGAAAGAAATCCACACACACAGATAGAGGAGCTGGGCAGGAAGCCTCAGCCTTTCTCTGTGTCCATGAAGCCAATGTGATGCAGCTTAGCGTCGAGCAGCTGTGCGCTGTCCTGGAGAGACCTGTCTGTGTCTCTGTATCCGTGTGTCCATGTTTCTCTGTGTATGTGTTTCTGTCTCTCTCTCTGTCTGTGTATCCATGTGTCTGTATGTCTGTGTGTGTGTGTGTGCATGCAAGAGTAGTTTAAAAGGATTTGGTGTCAAGGTTCAATTGTTCATTTCCTGCAGAGATTACAGATGAAATTGTCAGGGAGATCCATTGGGTGCCAAGGAACAGAAGGAACAGCCTTGCACTCTGAACACCTTCTCAGTGGGGATGCTTAGGTGACTGCATGCAGATACTGTCTCAGACTCTGTGAACAGTTTCTTTTGAAAGGACATTCTGTCCATAATGGATTTGATATATGACCTAGCTGAGGTTTCAGTGTAGCATGTTATTCTGGGCTCTGCACATGAATGACTGTGACCTGTCATTGGCCTTTCCAAAAGGCAAAACCAGCTCTTCAGCCTTGGGAAGAGAAGGGCTAAGTCAAGAGGAGAAGCGGCCTGACATGGGCTGTGTGGGAATGTGTGCTCTCAGTGATGCATTTCTGAGAGAATGCTGGCCCTACCTTTGTAGACAGGCCAGAGGATGCCCCGTTCCCCAGAACACACACACCTTTTTCTGAAGGAGCAAGAGGCAGCTTGGAAAAGACCCTGCCTCACACAGACCATCTCAGTGTGCACATGTAGCTGTGGCCTGGCAGGGCTGTTTGCTGCCGACAGGAGCTCAGCTGGACTCCACCCGGGCTGAGGAGAGGGGCTGAGCATGGTCGGTGACTCTAAGTCGGAGCTGGTGCCGGTGTCTATGGTGGTGTCACCATTAGCGATGTTGTTACCGGTGATGGTGTCCGTGTCGGTGTCGGTCCCGGTCCGGGTCCCATTGGGCATGGCCAGGGACAAGGGACAGCTGTGTCCCATCGCACACAGCAGCGACAGCGCATGGGAAGCAGATCCAGCCTGCACACACCTGCAGCGGGCAGCTGCCGGCCCCACTCAGCTGCACTCGGGCTCTGGGTGAGCCTGAGAAGCTGCTGCTCTGTGCTGGCCAGGGCCAGGGCAGTGCTCGCTGTCCCTGGCGTGGTCAGGAAATTCCCTCCCGATGAGGGACACACACGGACAGACACAGATACGCAAATGTTTCTGCACACCTGTGTGCAGTCATACAGAAATTTGTGCTTCTCATGTGTCCCTGCAAATGGGGCGGCTCCAAGAGCTCACAAGGCAGGAACACACCAGGTAGCGATAGCAGCTGTTGACTTTGCTAAGGCCACACGGTGCCAGAAGCAGCAGAGCAGGAGCATTGTGTGGAAGGACAAAGTCCTTATCAAGCCCAGGGCAAAGCTTTTGTTGTGCACAAAGTGGAGATGAATCAAAATAGACCAGCACATCTTCCTGAGGGCAATAATAGCAGGTCAGGCACACCCATGGGGAGAGAACCAGAACTGAACATCGGCATGAGCTGGGGAGAGAGTAACAGACAAGGCTGAGGGACATCATCCAGCACAACGGCCCATGAATGTCCCATTAAGGATTGCTGGAGCTTCTTCCTGAGAATGATAAAATCAGAGGCACCGTGGCTGACATATCACTCTCCTGTTGTGGATCTATCCAGCACTGCAGCTGAGTCTTCTGCCTTCTCTGCTGTCCTCCTGCCCAATATATCCTGGTGCTTTTCATCCCAGTGTTCAGGAGAAGCCTTCTTTTTGGAATGGGAATGGCCCAAACCTGGAAATGCACAGGCAGCAGTGCAAGAAAGGAAAGCACAGCCCCCAGCATTAGGTGTGCTGGTTTGCACTCAGATGAGCTTGTGGGCAAATTGTTCCCTCTGCAAAGGTGTCCTCTAGACCTGTGGAAATGAAGGGCAGGTAAGAAAGGCAGCCCAAATCCCTGGGGCCTTACCAGTTTCTCTTGCCTATTTCTGTGGTCTACTACATGGGTGAAAATACTTCGAAAATCAAGACAGAATCAAAACAGAATTAAGTATCAACCAACAGAGTTAATTATGCCAAAGCACAAGGGAGACCTCCCATTGTCTCCCAACATTCTGAGTGGAACCCATCTTGCTTTCTAAACACCTGATGGAGCTCTGGTGTGGCTCAGTCAAAACTTAATCTCAGACTGAGGCAATAGTTTATGTCTGAAGGAATTAACTGCATGGATTTCATTAGTATTGATCCATCATGAAATCTTGTGATGATCTGGTGCTAATAAGGAGTCTCTCCAAACTGGGAAAGGAAAGGGTCTCAGTTTCAGGTAAGACATGCCAAACACGGAGAGTTGTGTGTGAGTCAGCACAGGCAGACAGACAGAAAAATCACCAGTCCACAGCTAGAATGAAAAATGTGTTTCCCTTCCCTCCCATACCGCGGGATCCCTGAAGCCACCTCAGGGCAGAATTGCAAAAGCAGAAATGCAGGTTCAGTGAAACTTGGTGCTTGTTAAAGGATCACCATCGGCTCTTCCCACTGCTTTATCAAGGGCTCCTTCCAGCTGCAAGGTCACTTGATGAATTACAATCCTCCTCACTACTGGCCCACTTTAAACTTATTCCTCCCAACCCAATACTCAGGGACAGACATACAGCAGGGAAAGGCTTTAGTGTGGGCGAGTGGACTCAAGGTGGGCATCTGCCGCTCTCAGCAAACTCCAATCAATCTTTCCCCTGCCACACTGAAGCCTTGGAAACACGAGATGCAGAAGTTGACCCTGCCAAGTCCAACACCAGCTGCCCTCCCTGCCACACACAGAGCATCTCAGTGTGCACATGTAGCTGAGGCCTGGCAGGTTTGTTTGCTGCCGACAGGAGCTCAGCTGGACGCAGCCCGGGCTGAGGAGAGGGGCAGAGCACGGTCGGTAACTCCAAGCTGGAGCTGTCGGTGTGGGTGCTGATGTTAGTGTCGGTGTCGGCATCAGTGCCAGCTTTGGCGTTGGTGTGGGTTCCGGAGTGGGTTGTCGGTGCTGCTATCGGTCCTGGTATCGGTCCGGGTCCCATTGGCGGTGCCGGTGTCGGTTCTGGCGCCGGCAGCCCGGGACGTGCGGGGCGAGGAGGAGCCCCGGGAGCCCGGCGGGCGGAGCGGCAGCGCCCCCTGCTGGCCCCGCCCGGCCCCGCCCGCGGCGGTTCGTGCCCGGCCGCAGCCCCGGCTCCTCTGCCCGTGGCCCCCAGCGCGCAGTAATACACGGCCGCGTCCCCGCGCCGGGGCCGGCCGAGCCACAGCGCGCTGGATCGCCGATCTGTCGACACCGACAGGCGTCCTTCAGGGGATCGCAACTCCTTGGACTGTTTAACAGTCATTGCCAGAAATTCAGGCCTTTGGCCCGGCAGCTGACGGTAGAAGTGGATGAAATCGGCCGTCCGGATATTGGGGTGAGAGCACTTGATGCTGATGCTGGTGCCCTCGGTGGTCTCCAGAAATGGCTCCTGCTGTACTTGGGCTCTGACCACAGCCACTGCCAGGGAGCAAAAACGAACAAACCTCAACTCCTACTTTCTAGCCAGTTCTGCCTTGCAATCCCCAGAACAAAGCCCACAGAAGCAGTCAGGAACACAGAGAGATGAGGAGGAAAACAGTTCCCAGAGGATGCCAAGAAGATATGAAGGAATGGAAGTGTCCATGAATCGTTTGTGGAGAGATAAATGCATTAATGTCAGAAGGATCGGAGCAGTTGCAGGAGAATGGGATGATGTGGGAGGGAGCAGAAAAAGACAAGAAGGAAAGGAACAA